>NW_019418629.1:11087-12449 GCF_000390285.2 Anoplophora glabripennis | reverse complement strand
TCACGAGCCCTTTAAAGAGAAGGTACTCGCTAAGTAAACTGTCCGGCAGCCGGCGGCGTGGTGGTGGGGGAAGCTCTTCCAAGCGGTCGCGCGCGCGAGAAAAGTTAAATTCAAGTTCAAATTGATGCGCGCTGTAAATTTTGCAATCTCGGCTTCTATTCATCGTAGAAACTTATTATTTTTTTAAACTGGGGTAGCTCGACGAAAAAATAACAATGGGCATATTTACGAATTCGTAGACTAGCCCTGAACCCCAGAAAAAATGCATCTTTTATAATTATTTTTTTTAATTTACAAAAATGTCGCAAAAATTATTGTTAAATGAAATATTAATTAAAATTTCAATTTCGGAATTATTTTACTATTATTAAATAAATAAATGAAGCTATCGTTCATTTAAAAAGTTATTTTTTACATATTAAGGCAAAGTAAACTTGTTTTTTCAATATTTTGTTAGCTATGTATTTACGATTTAAATGTAAAATCCACAAATTTTTCGAGTAAAAATTTAATTTGCTTGGTCTACCAGGTTCGGTCGCTACGCAGCAACTCGGCATTGAAATATTTGAAAAACTTTTTCCCATATTTATTTAGCCATACCTATACAGAGGTCTGGTGGAACAAAACGTGCAGGTGGTAGAAATGTATACGCCCAGTTGGAGAATGCGCGTGCGGGCAAACAGGTTCCCACACAGTTGCTTTGGTCAACTGCGTTATAAATTTCAGTCGTCGACAAGTCGCTTGGCAGTGCAGTGCAGCAATGCGAAATTTGGTGTGATTTAGATAATTTAAATTTTTTATAGGCACTTTTTAAGGGAGAAATAATATTATTACTACATGGCATTTCGGAGACCTTTTGAAACGGAACAAAACGAAATTTACCATCATAGTCCAAGCATTCTGTCACGGATTAATGTTAAATTTGCAGAAATTATTACCTGGACAAAAAAAATATGACCATATAGAAAATTAAATTTTAAATTGAGTTTCTTGTTCTTTAAACTCGATCCAATATGGCGAACATGGTTAAAAAAAATCGCAAAGTTGAAAAAAACGGTTTTTCTAAAATAACTAAAAAAATATAGCACGGATTGAAAAATTTTAAATGAGAAAGTTGTAGGTTTTAAAAAGATCTATCGACAGATTTTTTGAAAGTATCGATTGCTTTGTTACTTTTCGAGATATATCGAAAAAACCGTTAAAAATCTTCTCTTTTCTCTTCTTCTATAACTCGTTTACATTTACGTGTCCATATTTGCTATTTACTGCAAGCATAGCCCGCGGCAAGCCAAAAAAGTACATTTTTGAAAAATTTAAAAATATTAATTATTTTTCGAGATATATCGATTTTTTGAAAAAAAG
>NW_019418629.1:0-9700 GCF_000390285.2 Anoplophora glabripennis | reverse complement strand
TTTACTTCTTACTTATTAAAATAATAAATATTTCGTTCATACAGTGCATAATATTTATAAAACTAAAATCAATTGATCACAATTGTCTCATTTTACAGTAACAACATCTTGTCTTTGGAATAGAAGTATTTTTTCTAGTGCTGGCAAAAACCGGAAAAAAGTGAAACCGGTTAACCGGGTTCCGTAAAAACCGATTTCAGATAAAACCGGTTAGTCGAATAGTTTCTAAAACCGGATATTCTAAAACCGGTTATTCGAATAACCCGTTACTCGAATAATGGCGAAAACCGGATATCTGAAAATCGGTGCTTTGTAAAACTGACGAGATATACGATGTTATTCACATATTCACATATTATAAATTTTAAAGTTAAATCTAATGTTAAAAGTTAAAATGTTAAAACAGTTGTACTTGTTACTGTGACTCTTCAATTTATTATTTATATACATGGATTTGGTCGTTTGGTGTATGTGAGTGTGGGTGACTGTTTTTTTTTTTTTCAGTATGTGTCTTTGTCCCAGGATAAAATATAAAAATAAATTGTATTTCCCTTAATAGTTCAAACCTTGTAATATGTATGTACTATGTAGCCTGTGTCAATAACTATATAACACTAAGATTAGATTATGCTATAAAGAAAGAATCCGATTTTTAGGATGTTTGAATTATCGGATATTTGAAGAATCGAATAACCGGTTTTCGGGTTTCGTAAAAATCCGAATTATCCGAAACCGGTTAACCGACTATCCAAAAAACCGATTTCAGTTGCCAGCACTAGAATAATCTGATGCTGCAGCCAGGATTGTCCCCCCATGAGAGCTCTTCACAGCGATTAGTAACAGGCGTTACTTGAAATTGATAGATTGAGAAATATTTCTAACTAAAAAGGTGTAAATAAATGAAAAGTAAAACAAAAATATTTTAAAAACAAGCTTTTATTAAAATGCACTAAAAAGAATAAAATAAGCCAATGAATTCCTAAAACCCATAATGTTGTGTAAACCCTAAACCCACAAACGGGTTGAATTGAAAATGACTGCTCTATAGAAGTGTTATCAGGAAAAGTATGATGAATAGACATGTTGAATGTGAAACAAGAAAGTTGTAGCAAAAAATAATTTAGGGTATGCTAATTTCAATCCCCTCCAAGCTACAGAAATTTTCGAAAAATTGTTGAGAAGTTGCACATGCGCTAAGTAAAAAATTGTGTAAAATTTGACTTGTTTGGTTTTCAACATACAGCCATATTCCATATTCCATTCCATATTTTTATATATTTTTTGGAAACTTTGAGGGGCTGTACAGGGTCGGAAAGTTCCCATGGTTTATCGGCCGTTACGTGAGAGCGATAAAGTAAGTCATAGAAATCCGTGCGATAGAGAAGGATGGCTATAATGAAGGCGTCTAATAGTCACCGCCTATTTCGCCCTTCCACAAATAAGATCCACTTCTTATTTGTGGAAGGGCGAAATGGGCGGTGACTATTAGATGCCTTTATTACAGCCATCTTTCTCTATCGCATGGATTTCTATGACTTGCTTTATCGCTCTCACGTAACGGCCGATGAACCATCGGAACTTTTCGAGGGGCTGTACAGGGTCGGAAAGTTCCCATGGTTTATCGGCCGTTACGTGAGAGCGATAAAGAAAGTCATAGAAATCCGTGCGATAGAGAAAGATGGCTATAATGAAGACGTCTAATAGTCACCGCCTATTTCGCCCTTCCACAAATAAGATCCACTTCTTATTTGTGGAAGGGCGAAATGGGCGGTGACTATTAGATGCCTTTATTACAGCCATCTTTCTCTATCGCATGGATTTCTATGACTTGCTTTATCGCTCTCACGTAACGGCCGATGAACCATGGGGACTTTCCGACCCTGCATATCTCATGGAGTGAACATTTTACTCAGGTAATTTTTAAGTAAAACGTGTTCTTTTTAGCTGTAGATTCACCGATACCATTTGTGCTACTTCTTTTGAATATAGCCACTATATTTGTCAATATAAATATAAATTTAAGAAAATAACCTTTAGAAATTATCTTAATCAAAGAAAGTCATCATCCGCTTTTAGGAGCTAACAAACATTTTGAATTTGATCAATTTATTGCAAAATATTTTTTTTCTGAGCTCAGTTTTTAGTTTGCTTTTATTAAAAAAAAAGTAGAAATGGTTTGTACAGGGTGATACATTAACAATGGTAAAATCAAAAACTGAAAATACTACACGTGAAATGGTGGCCATTAGCGCAAACATGCCTTATCCGAAAGTTGATAGTTTCGGAAATAGAGGGTGTTGAAAGTTAAAATTTTAAATCTGAAAATATTTAACTTAGGAACTTTAAAATTTGTGAAACTATTTAGTTAATAAATTTTAACCCTGTATTTCTAATATGAAACTTGAAAAAATATAGTATCACAAATTTTCAAGTTCCTAACCTACATATTTTCAGAATAATCGCAAAAAAAAACGATTTCAAATTTTTCTTTTTGTTACTTTAAATAATACATTTATTTGTTAATTTATTCTTGAGCTATGCTAATTTAAGACTGCGAATATGAAGACGTGAATATATAACTTATTATACACAGCAAAAAAATTAAGGGAACAGAAAAATGTTCTAATTTTTTTTACTGATTTTTGAAAGGCTGTAACTTCGTGAATAATGGTCGTATCGAAAAAAAGAAGCATCTTAACGCTTTAAGATCTTAGTTTTGAAATCTTGAGCTTCACACTCGGCGTAGTCAAAAGAAATAATGCAATTCAAAAATTTTAAAATTTTTTTGTTTTCAAAACTGCTCAAATTTTTTTCTGAGCCCATGAGAGTAAATAGTCACCTTTTTTTTATCATCGACATCTCATGAACTATTGATCGTACATCGAACGGAAGGTGATTTTGGAAATTTAAATAAATTCTCTTCAATGGCTTTTTGGTATGGTTGAGAAAAAAAAATTACTTAGTATTAATATGGAAAAGTGCAAAAATGACTTTTTCTGCTGTTTTGGAAAATCAACGACTACTTTGCGATTATTGCGAAAAATACCAATGTTTGTAGGTTTTTTTTTAGCTCAATACATGCCTATGAGACCTGTAAATTTTGAAATCGATCGGTCGAACCGTTTTCCTTTCTTGAATCGTTAAAGTTTTATAAAAAATTAAAAAAGCAAGTTTATTACTCCTTAAACATGATGAAAAAAAATGCGTTATTTTTTCACAATTTCACTTTAAATACTCACCAAATATTGAAAAAGAAATTCAAAATTTAGAAAAAAATACAAATGTTTTTGACATGAACTTTTTTCTAACCTTTTACGTCGGAAAAAATTCTAACAGTTTTTCTTAAATTTCCGAATAAATACAAAAATTACAAAAACTTTTAAGTTATCTTTAGTGTTTTTAAGACTTTCAATAAAAATTTAAAAAATACCTAAGTAAGTGTAGTTTATGTTAAATACATAGGACACAGGAATTAAGGGATATTAAAAAAACCCAATATTTAGTGTGATTTTCAAAGTGTAACTTGGAGAGAAGCCTCAAGTTTCTAGTTTCGGATCTGGAGTTTAAAATTTTTTAACGTCAGCATTTTTTGAGTTTTTGAAGAAAATCAACGAAAAAGAAATTACTAATTTTTGTATTTTTTTTAAAGGCCTATGGTCTTTAATTTTTTTTGTTTTTTTTTGTAATTTTACCATAAACCCCTTTTAGATAATTTAATTAGATTCAATTTGAGCGGTCCCGGAGCCTTGTACGATTATTTGTCCCTGAGTTATCGTCGATCAAAGCAAAAAATTCATTTTTGACTTTGGCAATCAATTACTTGGGAAATAACGATCATACGGAAAATCAAAGTAGGGTTTTGAAAACTGCAAAGTATTCTCTACAAGTGGTAATTGTTGGCTTTTGATAAAATAAAATTTTTCAAAGTGAAAATGTTGGTTGGAAAAAAGCAAAAAATTGCATAATTAGGGATATTCGAATAACTATTCATAACTTTGCAAATAATGAATAAACCAAGGATATTGACTAACTTTTCAACCTCAAAGTGTCGTAAAGAAAGCCTGATAATTTCAAAACGCTGCGACTTTTTCCTAGTGCCCGGAATGTTTAAATTTGTAAGTAATTTTTCACTTTCTATTCATTTTTTTAATATAAAAATGTGTTTTTTATCATGTTATCAAAAATCGTTCATTATTCTGGAAAAATGCTAAAATGCTAATAAATTTTACTAATATTCACTTACAATAATTAGTGGCAGAAAGGTAAAAAATGTCAAGAAAACAAATAAAGTTATCAATACCTTACTTTGACAATAGAGCATCACCACTTTTTTCTATCTTTATTTTATGAGATACCGTGAAATTTTATGGAATTTGCCTTACTCTGTACATCTCAAATTCTTTTACTACTTCTAAACTTTACGTATCAACTAAAAAGTTTTACATATTGAAAAATATAGTCCTTTTCTTCCTATTAATTTAGTATCATTTTAATAATACCGATAGAAATGGATAAAGAAAAGAAAAAAGGCATCCATAATAATCAAACACTCTGTACTATTAACTTTTATCAACATAATGTATTCGTTTTTTTGCTGTGATCAATTATACCTTTTTTCCGAAAAAAATTGATGCTGAGAACTTAATTTTGCAAAAAAAAGAAATCAATTCCCACTACGGAAAAAATTATACCTGCCTACTTTGATCTTAACACACCATTCGGCTTAATGATAATCCGGCGCATTTTTTTTCTAGTTTCACAATGAGCGATATTTGAATAATAAAATCGAGCGTAAGAAATAATACAGTTTTTCAGTCGTTTTTCATTCGTTTGCGAAACGTTTCCGAGAACAATTTCGCGGATTGTGATATGTGCAGGGTCCACCCAAGAAACAATCGCGGGCCCCAACCATGGTGAAGGTCTGTCGGATTACTGGTAATTTTTTGTAGACAGTTTCAATTTAATGGTTTAGCGATAATCTGCAACTTACCGCTTCAGTTACTGATCTGAGGCAAATGTGTGGTTACGCGTATTGATCTACAGGGTGATTGGAATTGAAAGGAGCCATCTTTTCTATTTCTCTCGGTGTTCGAACCGTAACAGTAGAAGGAAGCATCTTTTTTTTTTAAGATACAGACGTAGAATTATAGTATAAACTCATATAATTCGAAATAATTGAAAATGCAATTAGAAAAAAATGGAGAATACATTTTCGTGATGCAAAACGATTTTAATTCTCACTTATAGTATCACTAGTACTTAAAACTATATTCGGTAATAGTCTCCAGTACATCGCTCTAATGTTTTAGTGATACATGGAAGTGCCAAACTTTGCGGGTGCCTTCTTTATAACGAGTCCGACAAACTTTTCCTCTTCGAAAATTTTCGACGTCGCCGTGTTTTTGAATGAGCGATTCCGGGAATTGTGGTTGTGATGCTATGCTACAATGCGATAAGTGCAATTTTCTTTTTTATCCGAATGGTCAATTTTTATGACAAAACAATTTAAAAAATTATTGTCCGATAAAAGTCATGCCGCGTTTCCATTATTTGTCCACCATCCCCAAAATGTCAAAATGGCGTTATTATGTATCCTTATACATGCAAGTTCCATTTTGTGTAAATTGCTTAAGTAATTTGTAAAACAAACTGTGGTCAACTTGTCCGACAAAAATCATGCGGCGTATGAGTAGTCCGACGCCTCAAAATTTGTCAAAATGACGAGATTAGGTTTGCTCATACATGCATGTCGGACAAAAGTAATATGTACATGATTTTATAATGAAAAGTAGTAGAGTCCGATAAAAGCATCGGGTTAAGAAAAACATACACAACGGCCGGAAAAAGCGAATGTTTGGGCTGGAATAGTAGGAAATCGCATACTGGGACCTTATTTATTTGAAGGCAGTTGGACAGGCAGGCGACATTTATTTGTTTTTTTTTACGTTTTAAGCTGATTGCAGTCCTAGAATTAATTTTTCCTAAACCTAATAAGCACGATATGCCTGCTGGTGATGTCTGGTTCCAACAAGATGATGTCCCTCCACGTTTTCCCCCTCGATCTAAGAAATTACCTTAATGAAGCTTGCCCAAATCGATGGATGGGCAGAAGAGGACCGTTTGAATGGCCACCACGCTCCCCTGACTTAACCCCACTAGATTTTTTTTTGTGGGGTTATCTAAAAAACAAAGTGTATGTGGACAGACCAGCAGACACTATCGAAGGATTGAAATATCGTATCAGAGACGAAATTCGAAACGTAACACCAAATGTTATTAAAATGTAATTTGAACACCAAATTGGGCATTGTGCAATGGTTAATGGGGGCCACTTTGAACATTTGCTGTAATAAAACAAAAAGTAGTACCACGAGTAAATTATTGTTTTCATTTAATTCCTCCGTTTTTTGACAACTATGACAAAAAAGTAGGTATAAAGTTAAGGCGGTTTTCCACTAAGTGGACAAAACAAAAACAAAACACAAACTTGAGTCGAATAAAACAGAACTGTAACTTTTCGCAAACTTTTTGAAGACTGGCGTGTTTTGCGACAGTTGGAGTTTTGTTTTTCGGGTCCCGCTCGAAAGCGGTCACATCAAAAGGTTTCGACGTGTTTTGAAACTCAAGTCTGTTTANATATCACAACAAATATTGTCCGGGCCGTAGCTACAATTTTAAGTGAAAATAGTAAAGTGACTCACACTAGGAGTTGATATTGACTTCATCTGACGACCGTTAACCTGTGGATCACTTCAATTAACTTTTTTTCCGCGCACTAATTACTTCATCGCGCTTTGTTAACTGATCTCGCCCCTCGTTATTTCACAAATGAGGGGCCGATTGATTTTTTGTTTGTTTTTTTTTGTACCTTTATCAGCCAGTTTCGATCGGTGTATTAGGAGTTGTAAATATGTCTGTTATGAATTAATGAGAATTCGAAAAGGATCCTCGTGTAGAGGGGGGCGAATACACGGTGTTTTATGAATACTGATATACAGGATGTTCCGAATCGCACAATCTAAGTTTTATCTAGGGATAGAATATTTCGAAATACAGGGTGTCCGCAAATTTCACCCACAACGTTTGACTATATATTCACGATAATAGATAATACGATCTAAGAAAAAAAAAAGTTAAATAGAAATTTTTTGGTTTTTGAGTTGTTGGTTTTTAGAGAAAGGCAAAGGTTTGTAGAATGTTATGCTAATGTTGTACATGGAAAAGTTTATTGTTAAATCTAAAAAAGTGCTTATTTATTTAACTTTTTTCGGGACTCGCTAAGGTCCGTTTTGCATTTGAAAAACATTTTTTTCGAAGTTCGGAAAATATGAAAAAAATTACGTCAACTTTTATTTTCCACGAACATACCCAATTTTTATGATAAAATTATCTATTTTTTATGAACATTTTTTGTGCAGAAATTTTTTCTCTATCTCTTCCCTTTAAAAAGTTACAATAACAAACATTATACAAAAATGTATTGGAATTAGTCATGATTTAATCAACATTGCTGTGAAAACAATAGCTGAAACTGCCATCACAAGTCTGTTTACCTATTAGATTCTGTCAAACGCTATTTCTTGCATGATAGACAAACAGTAAGTGGTTGCTAAACATTAAAAAATGTTCACAAACAATGAAAAAGTTGGCATGATTTTAATTTATGATGAATGTCAAAAAAACTGCCAAAAGAGCTGCTAACTTACATCATGAGAGATATCCAGAGCGTCAAGCTGTTAACTTAAAAATATTTGCCAGATTGGAAATAATTTTGCGTGCCAACGAAAATGCATTTTCATCAAGAAAAGGGAAAGGAATTCCAAAATCAGTGTGTAACAATAATACCGTAGTTAGGGTATTACAATATTTTGAGGAAAATCCCAGAAATTCTATACGACAGGCCATTTTTGCATTAAATTTAAAAAGTTCCTTGCAAATAATTTTGAGCTCCAATGGTTACCATGGCTATAGGCTAATTAACTTGGAGCACTTATCTGACATACATGCTGAAAAAAGACTTAATTATTTAGCCCAAATAATGGAAATTGATAATAGACTCTTCCCATACATTCTCTAGACCGATGAGAGTGCTTTTAAAAGTAATGGCAAGCCAAATGAAATAAACGAACATTACTGGTCCACTGAAAATCCACACTATGTTAATCCCATTCAAAACCAGGGCCATTATGGAATAAATGTTTGGTGTGGCATTGTTGGAATGCATTTAATTGGCCCATATTTTTATGAAAATGTATCGAACTCTAATAGCTATTTACAGTTTTTGCAAGAGGAGCTTCCAGCACTGCTTGAATATGTGCCGCTGTAGCTTAGGTTGAATATGTGGTTGCACACAAAAATACTGTTGGAACTAAGTGGATTGGAATTAATAGGCTTTAAAGTCTCCAGACTTAACGCCCCTAGATTATTTTTATGGGGAACATTAAAAAATCAATATACAAGGTGTTTCAGAAAGACCTCCCGTAAATACTGGAGGTGATAGTACGACAAAATATAAGAATTTTTTGTCTTATGAACTATATGTCTATCTCCTCTTGTTTTCGAGATACAGAGCGACAAAATAAAATTTTTTAAATAGAATTTTTACGAAAATTTCCAAGGGGTGCGAAATATTTTTATAAAATTTAGTATTCCTGGATTTTTAAGGATGCCAAATACGCTGGTCTAATTATTTTTTGGATATTTCATAGAGGGCGCTAGTTATGCTACATTCCTATTATATTTTAAGTTCTAATTTTTTTGAGGTTAGGTTTTTTACCATTTGGGCTCCAATTTCTAATGTATAATTTTATTTTCTAAAAATAATGCACTCTTGTTAGAACTTCCTAATGTTGACGGTTTTCGAGAAAAAAAGGCTTTTAATCGAACTTTTACAATATTACGGTGTATAAAATAAGTGACTTTTCTCAAAACCTATTGATGGATGTCGCTTATACAACGCATACATTCTTAGTAAATTTTAAACTCTAATTAACTTTATATCAAAATTTTAGTGACTGTAATTAGTCATTACTAACTACAGTCTCTAACAATCACTACAATTTTGATATAAAGTTAATTAGAGTGTAAAATATTACTGAGAATGTATGCGTTGTTTATGAGATATCCATCAATAAGTTTTGACATAAGCCTACTGTGAGAAAAGTCTCTTATTTTATACACCGTAATATTGTGACTTTAATTAAAAGCCTCTTTTCTCGAAAACCGTCCACATCAGGAAGTTCTAACAAGAGTACATTATTTTTAGAAAATATAATTGTACATTAAAAATTGGAGCCCGAATGGTAAAAACCTAACCTTAAAAAAATTAGAACTTAAAATGTAATAGGAATGACCAGCGTATTTGGCATCCTTAAAAACCCCGGAATACCAAGTTTCATAAAAATATTTCGCACCGTTTAGAAATTTTCGTAAAAACTCTATTTAAAAAATTATATTTTGTCGCTCTGTATCTCGAAAACAAGAGGAGATAAAAATATAGTTCTTAAGATAATTTTTTTTAATTTTTTTGTACTATCACCCCCTCAATTTACGGGAGGTCTTTCTTAAACACCCTGTATAAGACACCCAGGAGAAGTTTGGAGCATTTAAAGCAAAAGAATCGACATGTTTGTGAGAATCTTTCAAGAAAAACTTGTTTAAAGCTACAAGGGAAGTTAGGCAAAGATTGGATAAATGCTTA
>NW_019418628.1:0-12443 GCF_000390285.2 Anoplophora glabripennis | reverse complement strand
AACGTTTTCCTCTCCCTGTAGGTCGGGATGGAGACAACAAAATAAAATACACACAAAAATCTCACTGGTATATTTCTCACTCTCTGCAAGGTGTTTGGCAGGATACTAGTCTATGCGGTCCTGGCGTTCTAGACGGCTATCTCGAATCCGGGATCAGAATGTAACCTATTCCCTTCCAGGATTACCAAGAAAATTTTCTGAATGTTGACTCTAAACTTGTAGTGACTGTTCAAACTTAGTTACTTAATCTTCACTAAGATTCTTAAAATTTGAACTACGATACTAGTTATGACAAAATCAAGTCTTTTTGCCTAACTTTAATACACAATTAATTATTTGAGGTTTCTCAAATATTAGCAAAAATTTAAGTCGTTAAAACTTAATTACGACAATAGCTCTTTAGGCTGTAGAATACTTTTCTATAAAATTTTGTAGAAATTTTCAGCAATAGCATAAAGGACCCCGCACAAATCTTATGGAAATTGGGTCCCGGTCAAATTCGCTGAATTTTTGATATGTGATAGAGTCCATCATACTGGTCAATTGTCTCAATGGCCACAAAGCTCAAAAATGGATAGTTTGGCCGGTACAGAGCTTTAAAGCTCCGAATATCCTCCACGGATTTATGTATATGCGCAGTGTGTATAGACTTTTGAAATAGCCTATTTCATTTTTTTTATTATCTAGGTTTATATTTTTGAGGTTGCTGAATTCAGATCTGTTGTTAGATTTTCAAAATTGACAGTTGGCAGCTGTCAAATAGCTGTCAATGTGCTATAATAAAGCCAAAAACTTGTTTTTTTATGTTTTATCTTTCTTTTTTTTTAGTTCGATAAGTTCAAAGACGATATCAAATCAATAACAATGACTATCGGCAGCTGTCATTTAGCTGTCAACAATTCTTCAAAGTCCGGTAATAAAGTCAAAAAATTATTTTTTGTTTATAACTTCAAGTTTTTTAGATAAGTGAATATAAATATGATATAAAATTATGTAGTCATCAGCTTACAGCTGTCAACAAGCTGTCAACTAACTGTCAAAATGCAATAATAAAGTCAAAAAGTTACTTTTTTTAAAAAGCTTTAAGTTGCTTAGATCACTGAGTTCAAAAGTGATGTCATAAACTTATATCATGTTTGATTTCTTATCCACAAAGTTAAGCACAAAAAATAAGTTACTTGCTCTATTATTGCATTTTGACAGTTAGTTGACAGCTTGTTGACAGCTGTAAGCTGATGACTACATAATTTTATATCATATTTATATTCACTTATCTAAAAAACTTGAAGTTATAAACAAAAAATAATTTTTTGACTTTATTACCGGACTTTGAAGAATTGTTGACAGCTAAATGACAGCTGCCGATAGTCATTGTTATTGATTTGATATCGTCTTTGAACTTATCGAACTAAAAAAAAAAGAAAGATAAAACATAAAAAAACAAGTTTTTGGCTTTATTATAGCACATTGACAGCTATTTGACAGCTGCCAACTGTCAATTTTGAAAATCTAACAACAGATCTGAATTCAGCAACCTCAAAAATATAAACCTAGATAATAAAAAAAATGAAATAGGCTATTTCAAAAGTCTATACACACTGCGCATATACATAAATCCGTGGAGGATATTCGGAGCTTTAAAGCTCTGTACCGGCCAAACTATCCATTTTTGAGCTTTGTGGCCATTGAGACAATTGACCAGTATGATGAACTCTATCACATATCAAAAATTCAGCGAATTTGACCGGGACCCAATTTCCATAAGATTTGTGCGGGGTCCTTTACGTAGAATAAATTTTCTGCAATAGAATTAATTTTCGTAGAAATTTTCTTCTATTAAATTTTTTTAGAATAAATTTTCTAGACATTTTCTTAGAAATTTTCTTAGAAATTTTTGTAGAAATTTTGTAATAGAATTAATTTTCGTAGAAATTTTGTAGAATAAATTTCGTAGAAATTTTCGTAATAGAATTAATTTTCGTAGAAATTTTCTATTAAATTTTTGTAGAAATCTTCATAGAAATTTTCTTACAAATTTTCTGGTAAGCTCTGGTGAGAGAAAATGGAAGAAACAAAATTCAATTAGCACGTGGCCACATATCGTTGAAGGTTTTACAAAAAACACAATAAAATCTTAATAGCAAGCAAGGTTAGAATTTACTGAATCAATTCATAAAGAAACTAATATTCAACATTTAAATAATTACCTATGATGTAGTTCTTGGTTCACTTTGTGATTAAATTAATTTAAATAATTCGGTTTATTATAATCACACGCAAGCTATTAGTTTTGTACCAGTTCAAAATGAAAGAGGCTTTAACTCGCTCCGCGAGTCGTTTTATTGACTTGATTCTACAAAAAAACTTCTCAATCAACGTGATTGGTTGGTTGGGCACAAAACATTTCCCGACTGGCAACTGAACGGTACCATTATTCTACGTTTTATGATTCATTACAAACCAACAACCTTCTTTACATGTCAATGGTCTATGATTAACAGAACAAATCTTTATTAACCTCCAACGAATGACAGTCACGTAACCTAATATGTTGATATCCCAGATTCGATTTACAACAATGGTATTAAAAGAAAATAGTACAAATACAAGACATTACAGTTAAAAATACATATTCTCAGATCCATTACAATTTATATACAGAGATTCTCCATGTTTTACAGGTAAATAGTAAACAATTATGGTATACAGTTTAGTACATCGATGTTTTATAACTAATTGTAGGGTATGACAAAGATTTAAAAGGATGTAACAACAACATAGCAGTATACAGGAACAAAACTAACTAATAGTATTCACAAAGTTGTATTTCAATGCTAAGGTCTCAAGAAGTTGTTTGATAGTTGACTTTTAGATAAATAAACTGTGATATTCACTATAACCGGATAGTGAATGTTACACTTTCTAAACGAATTGACCGAATTTCAAAAAACGGAGCGCCAGTGTATTGAGAATCAAAAACCCTTTTGACGTATCACTCGAAATTTCATGTCAAAAATTGCCCCTTTCACAAACAAAATCGTATTTCAGCATTTTTTCGACAAAATCTTTTCCTGACAGTTAAGCCCCACGGTACGTTTTCGATGGGCCACACTGTATTTCGTCCCTACCCTTTGCACCTTATAAAACTTCGTTTTCACACTAAACTCAATTCTAATTCATTTAAACAGAGTTTTAGCCAAAATGAAGACGTTCTTCATTTCTCACCTATATGAAAAATGAAAAGCTCATTTCCCTTCCCACTGCCACCCTTTTCATATGCAGGGTGTGGCGTGTATAATCTATAAAAATTACATCTTCCTGATGATATTTGTAATAGAAAACCCTTATACGATAAAGTTCGTGTTTTTTTTTGTAAATTAAAGTTCATCTATTCAACGAAAATGAGGGCCGATCCTGTGCTATTCATTAAAAACTTTAGAAATGCAATCGACCCGAGATGCAATCTTATAATTTAAGTAGGGTTAGGTGACATTGTCAAAAAATTTGTTCAATCAACTGATTCTGTATTTGTATTGAATTCATTATTCACTTAATTATTAAGCATCGTCCCATCAGTGTTAAAAAAGTGAAAGATTCCAGACAAATGTTTTTATTTTGTAATTCCACGATACTGACAGTGTAATTTTTATAAAGAAGTAAAAAATAAGAATAGAGTGCCGATTACATTGAAAATGTAATTCTTATTTCTTACTTTGCTTAATTTTTTAGTTTATCCACAAATTAGTTTTACAATGAACCGAGAATGCATTTACTATTTCCGAACGTGTCGATATGGTGTTAGTGTATGGTGCAGCCGGAGAAAATGCGCTCTCGGCGACGACTAGGTTGTACCGGGACCGATGGCCACAACGTCACCTCCCATGTGCAAATACAATCCTACAGTGCGTTCAACGGCTACGAGATACAGGAAATGTTATTCCTCGAGGAGGAGGACGTGGTCAGTAAGTGAACCTTAATGTTAAAGATGCAGTGTTGGAAAATCTGGACGAAGACCCCACAATTAGTACTCGACGACTCGCACAGCAAGTAGGAACCTCATCTCGTACCGTACATCGCATATTAAGGCGCCAGCTGCTGCACCCTTATCATCTGCAACCAGTTCAACAGATCTTACCCCCGGATTGTGATCAATGAATGCGTTTTTGCAGATGTTTTTTACGGCAATGTGCCAATCAAGTAGACTTTTTCCTGCATATGTTTGTGTAACAGATGAGGCGACATTTACCCGTGATGAAGTGAATTTCCATAATATGCACATATGGGCCGATGAAAATCCTCACGCGATTAGGGAAACTCATTTTCAACATCAGTTCTCGTTAAATGTTTGGGTTGGCATAATAGCCGATGTACTTGTGGGTCCCTATTTCTTTGAAGGACGACTAAACGGACCAACATATGCTGACTTTTTGGAGAACCGGTTGCCTGAACGGGCGATGTGGCATTACAAGTTCGGGCACGCATATTTTATATTCAAGATGGGGCTCCTCCACACAGTACTCGAGAAGTAACGACACTTTTGAGTGAAATGTTTCCTCAGCGATGGATTGGACGCTTTGGTCCTGTGCCGTGGCCACCTCGGTCACCCTATTTAACTCCAATGGACTTTTATCTTTGGAATCACTTGAACCATTGGTTTACAATACTCCAATTGCTACGGTGGAAGAATTGCGAAACTGTATACTTGAAGCTGCTGACATAATTGTGAGAATACCTGGAATTTGGGAAAATATTCGCCAAAATTGGGTGCGTCGGTGCCATGCCTGTATCCGCGCTAATGTGGATCAATTTCAACATTTTCTCTAGAAATGGTAAGTTTTATTTCATTTTGTTTCATGTTTCAATGGAGTTTGTTTAGTGCACGCAGTTGGCAACTACAGATGTTTACGGATGTGGTTTTGTTGGCGAACTCTTACAGTAACAACAATGCTTTTGAGATAGGAATTACTATTAATTATTATAATAAGAAAATATCAGTTTTCTTTTTAAATATCTATTTTTTTTAGTTTGTACTTTTGCATTGAAAAATTCCCCAAAAATTGAGAAGTAGCTTTCTATCTTTCAACGACGATTTGTTTACGCGGCTGGTCTACAGCACGTAACTCGTCGTACAGTACACGGACAGGACTGTTCCAGAGAAAATATTTTGGTCCATAATTAAATTTTAATTTACGAAAAACAAACGCAAAAATAGAACTTTTTCGAAAAAAAAGACTTTTCTATTACAAATATCGTTAGGAAGCTGTAGTTTAATTTTTATAGATTATACAGATTATTATGGTCGAAGTTGGCTCTGACACATTGGACGTAGGGAGTAGCTTATAGCGACCAACTTAACCTCATTTCTCAACGAGCTGTATAGCAGCTGTCAGTTTCAATGACGTTAATGACTATATAACTTTATTTTAAAGAATAATCGTGATAACAATAACAAACAATTAAAGGAGCTGCGGAAAGTGTCCCCCTCCTTGTTATAACAATAAATTAAAGCAGCTGCTGAAAGTGTCCCCCTCCTTGTTCCAAGCACTTTTCACACCTGTTCCTCAAAGAATTAAAGACATTTTCTAAGATGCTCGGGGTATTGTTAATTTCACGAATCTTGTCTATAAGTCGAGCCTGCAGATGGTTTAAATCAGGAATAGGCAGTTCAAAAATAGTGTTTTTAAGGTAAGGCCACAAAAAGAAATCACACGGCGTAATATCACATGACCTCGGTGGAAATTCATGTTCAGCATTGAGACTTATTAGTCGATTTTGGAAAACTTCCCTCAACATATTCATCGTCTCGCCTGCCGTATGTGCCCTTGCGCCATCTTGTTGAAAGTAAAAGTTTGTAATTTCGTTTTCTTCCAGCTGGTTAACAAAAGGAGCGATAATTTCTTCTCTATACCTTTGCGCAGTAAGAGTACCATTAAAAAAAATAGGTCCATAAATCCTCCTTCGATTGAGAGCACACCAAACTCCAATTTTTTGAGCGTGTAGAGGGCCCTCGACAAAAAAGTTATCTGGTTTTTCAGAAGACCACATTCTCATATTCTGTGAGTTTACGTAACCACTTAAATGAAACCAGGCTTCATCAGAAAAAAAGGTGATATTATGAAGTTCACCGTAGTTGTTTAAAAACCATTCACAAAATACAGCCCGTCGCGGAAAATCAACTTCATGAAGTTCTTGCTGACAAGTTAAACGATAGGAGAACAAACGCAAATCTTTTTTTAACACTGTGTGGCAGGTACCGACTGATACTCCCACCATTTGTGATAAAACACGTACAGAAGTTCTTGGCGCATTTTCCATTATTTGTTGGACATTTTCTTTTAATTCTTCAGTCCGCTTTTTAGGTCGGCCGCTTCCTTCTTTTCTTGTTACACTGCCCGTTTCACGAAAAACATTAACACAACGCTGAACTGCACTTTGAAAAATTTTGTACTCAACAACGCCGGGAAATTGATTTTGAAATTCTATGAAACATTCCTCAATAGAATACTTCCATATTCCATCAATCTTGCGTCCATTTCTAAAGTAGGACTCTATGATAAACACTTTTTGTTCTTGAGAAAACACCATTTTAAACGCTTTTTAAAACGAAAATATTCAAATTGATAGCGGCCATATGGCGCTTTGACAGATAACTTCATTTGCTATACGCTACGCCCTACGTCCAAATTTTCAGAACCAACTTGACCACGTTTTTATTTGAACGCTCGTTATTATATCATCCCAACAAGTCTAGGTACTTCTATTTCTAAAACTTAAGATCAAGGAAATGGAGGAATATCTCAGAACAGCCTATATATCTATTCTATACTAATACCGTCTACAGCACTGCGAGGGAGGTAGAGGCAGCTTCTTCCAAGACCAGAAGAGAAATTTGATTCAAAGCTGTGCTTATACTGAAATAATAATAGAATAATTTAAAGTATTTAAAGTAATCGAACACATCATTATATTAATTGATATAAATTGGAATGCTTCTGTGTATTATTCACGTAGGTTTCTAATTAATCTGTTGCAAGGACATCATGGTCTAGTGGGTGCTTTTATTCATGAATTTGTATGTATTTATAATTTGAATTTGGGCAGTACTATTAATAGCTTACTCTAAACCTTCACTATATAAATAAAAATAATGGAACGCACATTTTCGTAGGTATTTTAAGCAAAATAGTTTTTATCATATATAAACATTTATCAAAAACGACATAAATGCAATTTCCACACCAATTGCAACAGTACTTTCACACCAGTACGAAAACATAAACTTCAACGCTGATGCAAATTCAAGCTGCTGAATATTCTTCACGTAGGTTTTTAATTAATGAGTTGCAAGGTCCTCGCCGACTAGTGGGTGTACTATGAATTCAAAGAAAACAGAAGAAAATTATTAATATGCAAAGGCGCCAGCCTGCTGCTCCACTATGTTATTATTTGCTTAATATGTGTCGTAGGAAAACAATAAATTATTCTAAACGATACACACTCTGCCATTGCATATAATTACTTTTTTCAATACCGAATGCTGGCTCTCATCAAGGCTGAGTGCATTAGAACTACAGTTGATATCTTTCGCAATGTCGCTTACAAGAATTGTCATATTTTCGCATTTGGATTCGATCATCGCAATATATTACATCTGTTATCAGGATTTACTAAGCAATGAATAATAATTTGTATAATTATATACTTATTATTTCAACATCGATAAATTCATTAATAATAATTATACAGGGTAGGAATTATTGAACGGAAAGACTTCAAGGATATTGAAAACTGATAAGTGTTGTTCAAATTACAAAACTCTTTCGCTATATTTTGGACAAACTTTTCTCGAAATTAGATCTGAGGTACCTATTTTAATTAATTCGTGAAATAGGTATAGTGAAGAAACTAGACAACTTGTTTTTTATTTTGTGCTGAAACAAGAAGTCCAATATATATGAAAATTGATCGTCAGAACTGGTTTTTCCCCAGAAAATTTAAAAAAACTGAAAATTCCTGAAAAGTGTAACTTTTGTTAAAATATAAAAAGGATATGAAGAGTTCTAGATACTATATTTACCAATATAAATAACATATATTATAAAAAAATACTTTCAGAAATTGTTTTATTAAAAAATCATTAGACTAATTCCACCTGATCAAAAATTTGTATATGTTCGGAATAATTAAGAGCATACCGATCTAGAATGGAATTTGAAGATCTTTCTTTAAGTGAATTTATTAAATATACTTACTATTTTTTTATTATAGAGGGCCAAAATTTTGTTGCTATTAGTATTTTTTAAGTGTTTTTATTTCAGGTCTTCAGTTTTTCTAACTTGTTGCTTCAACACTATAAAATATTGTGTGTGATTTTTGTTAATTTGTGCATTTAAGTTCGACTAATTTGATTGAAATTTGAAGACATCTCTTTTCCTAATATGAGTGTTTTCAAACTTGAAGATTTTTTTAATGATGTAGACTACATTAATAAGCATTTCTGAAATTATAATCGTTGAAATTTTTTAGATGTTTTATTTCAGGTCTTCAGTTTTTCTAACTCGTTGCTTCAACATTAAAAAATATTGTGTTTAATTTNCAGCAGTACTTTCACACCAGTACGAAAACATAAACTTCAACGCTGATGCAAATTCAAGCTGCTGAATATTCTTCACGTAGGTTTTTAATTAATGAGTTGCAAGGTCCTTGCCGACTAGTGGGTGTACTATGAATTCAAAGAAGAAGATAAACATTTATCAAAAACGACATAAATGCAATTTCCACACCAATTGCAGCAGTACTTTCACACCAGTACGAAAACATAAACTTCAACGCTGATGCAAATTCAAGCTGCTGAATATTCTTCACGTAGGTTTTTAATTAATGAGTTGCAAGGTCCTTGCCGACTAGTGGGTGTACTATGAATTCAAAGAAGAAGATAAACATTTATCAAAAACGACATAAATGCAATTTCCACACCAATTGCAGCAGTACTTTCACACCAGTACGAAAACATAAACTTCAACGCTGATGCAAATTCAAGCTGCTGAATATTCTTCACGTAGGTTTTTAATTAATGAGTTGCAAGGTCCTTGCCGACTAGTGGGTGTACTATGAATTCAAAGAAAACAGAAGAAAATTATTAATATGCAAAGGCGCCAGCCTGCTGCTCCACTATGTTATTATTTGCTTAATATGTGTCGTAGGAAAACAATAAATTATTCTAAACGATACACACTCTGCCATTGCATATAATTACTTTTTTCAATACCGAATGCTGGCTCTCATCAAGGCTGAGTGCAACTACAGTTGATATCTTTCGCAATGTCGGTTACAAGAATTGTTATAATATTTTCGCATTTGGATTCGATCATCGCAATATATTACATCTGTTATCAGTATTAACTAAGCAATGAATAATAATTTGTATAATTTAATACTTATTATTTCAACATCGATAAATTCATTAATAATTATACAGGGCAGGAATTATTGAAAGGAAGACTTCAAGGAAAACTGATAAGTGTTGTTCAAATTACAAAACTGTTTCGCTATATTTTGGACAAACTTTTCCCGAAATTAGATCTGAGGTACCTATTTTAATTAATTCGTGAAATAGGTATAGTGAAGAAACTGGACAACTTGATTTTTATTTTGCGCTGAAACAAGAAGTCCAAAATATATGAAAATTGATCGTCAGAACAGGTTTTTCCCCAGAAAATTTAAAAAACTGAAAATTCCTGAAAAATGTAACTTTTGTTAAAATATAAAAAGGATATGAAGAGTTCTAGATACTATATTTACCAATATAAATAACATATATTATAAAAAAATACTTTCAGAAATTGTTTTATTAAAAAATCATTAGACTAATTCCACCTGATCAAAAATTTGTATATGTTCGGAATAATTAAGAGCATACCGATCTAGAATCAGAAGCATTAGGAATGGAATTTGAAGATTTTTCTTTAAATGAATTTATTAAATATACTTACTAGTTTTTTATTATAGAGGGCCAAAATTTTGTTGCTATTAGTATTTTTTAAGTGTTTTTATTTCAGGTCTTCAGTTTTTCTAACTTGTTGCTTCAACACTATAAAATATTGTGTGTGATTTTTGTTAATTTGTGCATTTAAGTTCGACTAATTTGATTGAAATTTGAAGACATCCCTTTTCCTAATATGAGTGTTTTCAAACTTGAAGATTTTTTTAATGATGTAGACTACATTAATAAGCATTTCTGAAATTATAATCGTTGAAATTTTTTAGATGTTTTATTTCAGGTCTTCAGTTTTTCTAACTCGTTGCTTCAACATTAAAAAATATTGTGTTTAATTTTTGTTGATTTGTGCTTAAGTTCGACTGATTTGATTGAAATTTGAAGGCATCCCTTTTCCTAATATGAGTGTTTTCAAAGTTGAAAATTTTTTTAATGATAGGTAGAATACATGAATAAGTATTTCTAAAATTATAATCGTTGAAATTGCAAAACGGTGCTTAAAATTAGTACTTAGATAATAAAAAAACTTCTGGAACGTCTGGATTCATCCCTCAGTTACGTTTTATATTAAAAGACGTGAAAATATTTGTTGCCATAAATGGTGTGTCGTCCCCTTCCTCGTTGTTGCAGTAAATAGAAAAATTGATGGTTTCAGTTTAGGTAATCATCAGTTCTACTTTAGTTTTCAGTAGGAAAACGCGTCATTTATTTCATTTATTTTTCTAGATTCTTATTTTGGTAAGCCAATAGGTATTAAATATTCTATTTAAGAAAAATATTTCAGCCAATCGCTGTATTTACTATTCTCCAAATGTTTAAACACTCTGTATATTTTGTTAAAATTTGTTATTTTCTTACGGATTGAGATTTATTTAAGAAAAATATATGTGTTTATTAAAAGTTATTGTATAAGGTTTTTTGCTGTTTCTTAAAGTTTTCCGGTTTTTCCCAAAAAAAAAGTAGAGAATTTTTTTTCCAATTTTTCCGTAATTGTTAATTAAATTTCCTATTAAAAATCATTTGTTTGTATATAGGTATAAATATTGGAATTCTGATTCTAGGGTTAATACACCATACTAATTAATTACAATGGTTTTAATCATATGAAAAACCAGTACGGCATTTATGAAATAAAAGAGTTTATTATCTGAAATCAAAATAACTACAAAACAATTTTGACAAACGAACACTAGCTAATGACTAGCTAAAATGGAAGTACAGTCCGTACGATATTTGTTGAAATAGAATTTCAAGAAGATTCTTGCGTCATTTTCTTGGAATTAACCGCATTCGACACCCAAGGTAAAAAAACATTGGCGGCGTGGTGTTCACCGTAGCTTGCAGTTATGTTTTGCGTGTGAAGACGTGTTTATTCGTGAGTGTATCTTACTGTGCATTTTCAGTGTAGTTTCATATTAAAATAAATCAATGGAGGTAAAAGATAAAAGAAATGAAACCCCAAGTCGAAGACTATCGTTTTTAATGTGTATGATTATTGTAAGGCAATTTTTCCAAATATAAATAAAATTCAATTAAAAAACCGTGTTGTAGCTGCTACAGGAGTATCTTTAGCCACTGTAGGGAGAATTTTAAGTGAAGCTCTAAACAATGGTGATGGTGAAGTAAATTAGCTCTCCAAAGAAACGCAAGAGAATATGCACAAAAATCAACATACCAGATTGGGAACAAATGTACATAAGGAACATGATTTATAATTTTTACAAATCGGAAGGATGTCGAATTACTTTGACACAATTACAAAAAAAGTAAAGTAACTGAAATAAAAACACATTATGATACAAAAAAATTACTTTAAAAATATATTTACCTTATATGTGTACAATTTTAATATACCGAAAATAACAGAAAATTTCAAGTCACGCCCCTGCCATAGTAAATTGTTACAGTACCTAGCTCCGATAACAGAACTTTATTGGCTTATTCTTTTCTTGGAATTCTATCTCAACAGATGTTGCACGCACTGTATCATCAAAATTTAATTATGTGTCTGTCGAACACTTAATTTCTTAAATGTACAATATATCGCTGGATTTGTATGTTTTTCTCCATTTAACTATCAGAAAACCAATAATAAAAAAATTGACAAAAAAAAACGATCGAAGATAGATACAATCTCCCTGATTGCAATCAAAGGTGTCTGACTAGAAACAGAATTTCATGAA
The DNA here is from genome assembly GCF_000390285.2 of Anoplophora glabripennis. NCBI lineage: Eukaryota > Metazoa > Arthropoda > Insecta > Coleoptera > Cerambycidae > Anoplophora > Anoplophora glabripennis. Next base: position 263 of record NW_019418628.1, on the reverse strand, counting down.
GCAATACTTATTTATAAACAAATGAGTTAGAGCGTAAAATAAAAAAACAGAAACACGTTTAGTAGTTTTTTCCTTATATTTAAAAAGTTAGTCGCAATATCTAAGACTGATTTCAATAAAAGTTTCAGCAAAATATTGTGCAACTACTGGAAAATTGTATTACTAAAAATTTCTGAAAATATTTCTTATATTTTCCCGCTCTTTAATAAATTTTCTCACGCAGCAAGTTTCTTTTATGAAATCTTTATCATTATAACATCATA
>NW_019418627.1:14618-16350 GCF_000390285.2 Anoplophora glabripennis | reverse complement strand
CATTACTTATCGGTCCTTAAATGCATGCATATATTTTAAAAAGTGATAGAGTTTGCTGTATGGAATTAAAAGTAACATATACAGGGAGTTTCAGTCATAATGTCATTAATTTTAGGGAAGATAGGAAAGATACGAATACGCGATTAAAAAAAATTTATAATGTGTATTTACGCTGAAAATAAAATATTTTTCAATCATTATTTAAACCCCTTTTCGAACCGCTCCTACCCGCTGACCTACATCAAGAGTGAATCTTGACCTACCGTACTGTTCGGACACTAACCTAACTTTAATACCTATTCTTAACACTGTTTTATAATTGAATATGAGTTTTTAATATTATAGTCCTGTAGCCAGGGGGGTCCCAATTGCCTCCTTCATTTAGATGGAGTTACCCAAGTGTTTTTTGTGTATTTTGAGCTGCAGAACACGAATNATCCAAGACTTGAATCCGATCAAGAATATCTATTTTATAATAAATCAAACAGCAATTTATTAATGCATTACTTATCGGTCCTTAAATGCATGCATATATTTTAAAAAGTGATAGAGTTTGCTGTATGGAATTAAAAGTAACATATACAGGGAGTTTCAGTGATAATGTCATTAATTTTAGGGAAGATAGGAAAGATACGAATACGCGATTAAAAAAAATTTATAATGTGTATTTACGCTGAAAATAAAATATTTTCCAATCATTATTTAAACCCCTTTTCGAACCGCTCCTACCCGCTGACCTACATCAAGAGTAAATCTTGACCTACCGTACTGTTCGGACACTAACCTAACTTTAATACCTATTCTTAACACTGTTTTATAATTGATATGAGTGTTTAATATTATAGTCCTGTAGCCAGGGGGGTCCCAATTGCCTCCTTCATTTAAATGGAGTTACCCAAGTGTTTTTTGTGTATTTTGAGCTGCAGAACACGAATTTTTGCAATTTTATTTGTTAAATGCATAGTTTTCGAGAAAAACGCCGTTAAAAACTCGAAAAATGCAATTTTTGAGATTTATAATTGTTAATAACTTTAGATTGAATAAGTACATTGTAATTTTGCTGACGGCGTTTGAAAGTTCACGTTAAATACTACAAATTGTGAGTAATTGCAGTGTGAAAATTTGTTTTTTCCACTGTTATTTGANTTTTTTTGTTAAATGCATAGTTTTCGAGAAAAACGCCGTTAAAAACTCGAAAAATGCAATTTTTGCGATTTTCAATTGTTAATAACTTTAGATTGAATAAGTACATTGTAATTCTGCTGACGGCGTTTGAAAGTTCTCGTTAAATACTACAAATTGTGAGTAATTGCAGTGTGAAAATTTGATTTTTCCACTGTTATTTGAAACTATAAACAAATAGCAATTGAGCATTCAGAAGAGTGCGCCGCCATGTATGTAAGCGAGTGGTTGCCTTCTTACAGGCGTTTAATACACGATCTTGACGCGTACTCTTCATTTCTAGACCAAAGAAACGATGGAAACTGAAACATTAACAATTTAATGAAAATTTGCAATATTACAATAAATGAAATTAAATTTTTTTTGACAAATAATGCAAAGATCTGATATAATTAAGCTATTCATCTTGTAACATGAACGTTAATAATTCTACATCTTCAGTGCAATTTTGAAGCGCGACTACAAACAAGTTTTAAAAATAAATGACAATCGTTTAAAACAAAATGCATTAAAAAGGCGCGGAAAATTTGAAATCTATCAGTAAATAAAC
>NW_019418627.1:9722-11439 GCF_000390285.2 Anoplophora glabripennis | reverse complement strand
TTAATAGAGCAAAGCGGACAGGAGAGTGGGAGACTTATAGAGCAACCCTCACTGAGTATAATAAAGAAATTAGAAAAGCGAAGAGAGACTCATGGAGGAAGTTCTGTGAGGATATTGATAGTGTCCCACAGTGTGCTAAACTCCAGAGACTTCTCTCTAAGAACGGACATACGAAACTCGGGTCTCTCAAAGCACCGAGTGGGGAATATACCAAAACTGGAAGGGAGACATTGGAATTACTTCTAAATACTCACTTTCCAGGCTCCAGGCAGAGTATAACGACCGGGTCTCGACAGAGCTGGGAGGTTGCCAAGACGGTGGTGAGTCAATCACGAATAAGATGGGCAATAAGTTCTTTTGACCCATTTAAATCACCAGGAGCCGATGGAATCCTACCTGTATTGTTACAGCAGGGGGTGAACTGTCTGGCTCCGATTTTAATTCACGACTTCAGAGCCAGCATTGCACTTGGTTATATACCGCTGGCATGGAGATCGACGAACGTGGCGTTTATTCCTCAACCAGGGCGTCCATCGTATGCCCAGGCATATCGCCCGATAAGTTTAACATCTTTCCTCCTGAAAACGTTGGAGAGACTAGTTGATAGGCATATAAGGGACGGGGTGTTGAGGGTAAATCCTCTACACAGGTACCAATACGCCTATCAGGCAGGCAGATCAGTCGACACAGCCCTTCATAGCCTAGTCTCTAGGATAGGGAGGCTGATGGACGACAAAGATCTAGCTTTGGCATCTTTTTTTAGATATTGAAGGGGCATTTGATAATACACCTTTCGAATCTATTAATTCGGCAGTTCGCAACAGGGGCCTTGATGACACTTTCTGTCGTTGGATAGATATCATGTTAAGAAACCGGACAGTAACAGCTACCCTTTCGGGAGAGACATCCAGGTGTAAGGTAGGCCGGGGCTGCCCGCAGGGAGGCGTATTGTCTCTCTTGTTATGGGGATTAGTGGTGGACGGCGCACTGGAAGGCCTTAATCGAAAGGGATTTTATACACAAGGCTATGCGGTCGACTTAGTCGGTCTCATAGTCGGGAAACATAATATTATCGTTTCAGAACTCATGAATGAGGCTTTGAAATGGATAGATACCACCGCTGCATATAGTGGTGGAAAGAGAAGCGCGGCTAGCAGCATATCGACTCAGGAATAACAATGACAGGAGGGGTAGTTCCTATTCCAAGATTATAGACACATCTATGTCGGAACCAACTTTTGGGATGGTATCTGACAAGATGGTTACAAGATTTAACTTCCACAAGCCTTTTGTGACTCGAATAGAGGATCAAAGCAAATGGGAGGAATAGTTTAATACCCTGGAAAGGTGGAACCTAGTATGGTTTATAGTTGGCTCCAAAATGACCAGAGGGACGGGTGCAGGAATATATGGATTCAGATCCAGATGGAGTGCGTTACAGTCTGGGGGAGTTCCCTACCGTATTCCAAGCAGAAATTTTCGCGATAATGGCGTGTCTGGCAGAGAATGTACGTAGAGGTTATAAACGTAAACTCATATATATATTCTCTGATAGTCAAGCTGCAATTAAAGCTTTGGGCGCACACAAGATCAGTTCAAAACTGGTGTGGGATTGTTTACAAATGCTGACTGAACTGGCCAGCAACAATACAGTCAGACTGTGTTGGGTGCCAGGGCACAAAGGCATTTGTGGAAATGAGAAAGCGGATGAACTTGC
>NW_019418627.1:0-2538 GCF_000390285.2 Anoplophora glabripennis | reverse complement strand
CCATTTTTGTCTAAAATGAATAGTTGCTAAGTTGTCGACGAGAAGTCCAAGAAAAAAATGATTTTTTTGCTATTTTTTATACTTTTTTGCAATAACAATTAAGCCCACGTTTTTTTATTTGCATAGAAAATTATCATTTCTGATGTTATTTAGAAGCCGTTAAAGCAAAAATCTCTGATCATATGCGTTTTACCCAACCCGAAACAGATACCGCCTGGACTAAGATGTATATATGTATGTAATATGTATATTTGTATTAGAGTTATTAATGGTAAATGGATAAATGTCTACAATCGCATTCTGTGGTATAAAAAACTACATTAAAACTAATATTAATCGTTAGTTCAATATGTTGTCCAAATAGGGCCCGAGTAATTGACAGTATTGTCAATCATTAAGCAACGTTGAAAACATGTTTGGCCCTCTAATTGACAACCATAAAATTTCGGGTTAAATTTAATTTTACTACAACAAAGCATAATTTGTGAACATAATAGATTTTTTTAATATACTACTCGTATTATCATTAATGATATTTATAAGTACAATAATACAGTAACTCATACACGTGGAGGTACAAAAAAATATTTCATACGCTCCTTGATGTGACAGAAAAACAAACTAGTTGTTAACTCGCTACATTAATTTTGTGTTTATTTATTACTACTGTGTGTCCTAATAAAATGCAATCATGTCTAATATCGAAATTTCCCATTTAATTAGCAAGTTTTGATAATTTATTTCATACTTTACTTATAAAATGCAATTAACTGACTTTTTCACGAGAGATACGTTTCATGTTTTCTTTGCGTTTTATTAATTAGAATGGAAACATATCTCTGAACTAATGATGCCGCTGCAATAGAATTTCGAAGACTGTTTATCTTGTTTACGAACTCTATGAACAAATCTATTGGGTGTCGCTACTCGTAAACATAATGACCGACACAAATAAGTTTGCGTTTCTGACACAGGCAGGGTTGTCCTAAGGTCGCTAAAAGGAGTAGGTTGCCTACGAACTTTTACCGTTGAATGAGGAAATAGTATTTCCTCACTCAATGCTTTTACCTTGAGCTGTCCAATGGCATTGCAGCATTTCTGAGGAGGGAACAAGTCAGCAGTGTTATGATTTGATTTCCATCATTTAATTCAGTATTAGTTATTTGACTTATTAAATATTTTAATCGTTTCTGCATGAGTAGATATTTGTAAAACATTATACTTGCAACATTTTTAGAGTTTAGAATAAGAAATAATTACACAAACACAATTCGATGTGGAATTTGTGATTATGTAGTTAGGTATAGTCTTTCTGATCTCAATTGAAGAATCAAGAGGTTGGTAGTATGTACCAGGTTCGGTCACTGGCCCAGAAACTCGGCATTGAAATATTTGAAAAACTTGTATTTATTTAGCCTTACCCATATACTGGTCTGGTAGCCCAGTTAAAGAATGAGCGCGCGGGCAAAGGCAGCACAAACACAGCCGCACTGGGCGACCTGGCCATAAATTCAGTTGTCAACAAATAGCCTAGCAGTGCAGTGCAGCAATGTGGAATTTGGTGTGATTCAGGTAATTTTAATTTATTATAGACACTTTCTATTAGTCATTCATATTACAATTGCGAAAGGCAGAAATAAGAGCAATATTTTGCTTACTAATATTATTACAACATGGCATTTTGGAGACCTTTTCAAAAGGAACAAAACGAAATTTACCATCAATATAATAAAATTGTTTGAGGACATGAATAATTAAATTATGTTGTTAGTCCAATGAACATATAATAGAAATTTGTACACATTATTTTTAACTTCAGCAGAAAACTTTTTTAGGGACGCCTTGGAAACTCATTAAATTTTATTGATAGACGGTTTTATACATGGTCAACTGACTTCGGAAAGACTATAAACCAAGTGTTTTCGATGCTGCTCCAAAATAATGTTATAATTTCGGTTCAGATGTGACTAAATTATAACTTTATAATTTTCCTACTTCCAGTATAAGCAAGGAGCTGTTGTTCGAAGTGGTCCTCGTATACAAGGAGCAGCATATATTTAATTTGAAATTCATTAAATGCATGCGTAAGCCCAACTATCAGTGTAATAATTATTTAATTCAATTTTAAATCCATAGATATTCTCTTTTAAAAGTAACATGGTATATAACGAAGCATATGTAATAAAATATCCATATATTTTCGCCACTATCTGAGCCACAAGTAGTAGTAGTAGTAGTAGTAAAGGGGCGGCCTCAGCCTGGCAATTAGGCCACAAGTGGGCCCTTTTTGCCTACCCCGCCACAAAATAATCATTAAAATTCTGGATATTTTTTTACAAAATTTTGTAAATTGTGTTTTTTATCTACGTTGAAGCTTTGATATTTCAGCATATTTGACCACAAATAATGGCATCTTGACATAAGAGTCTAAAAAACTTGTGCATTGTCGGTTAGGTATATAAGCTACTCTGCTTACATAAACTATATACATTCGATGACATTGTTACGTTAATTTTTCGTTATTACGAAACAGGGTAG
>NW_019418626.1:0-12464 GCF_000390285.2 Anoplophora glabripennis | reverse complement strand
GTTGCCAAGTTCACATCATAATGTGTGGTTCACATTTACTGTTAAAAGTATTCAAGTAAATAAAGGAGCATGCTGCATTTTATTATAAATAATTTGAACAATTGTATTAACTTAGTGCAGAATGTTTTAACAAGCCTGATTTCTCGAAGTCAACTTTCGTTAAAAGAAAATAAATAAAGCAGAGGTAGTTACCTGTTTGTAGGCATACCGCATTTTATCAAATAAAAAAGTCGGCACACTACTAAATACTCAAATATACAAACTACACTACACACGGTTACAAAACCATGAACAATTTAAAGCGTTTATTAAGCTAAATCGAAGTGCAGCAGACGCTAACTTTATTTTTATTTTTAAAACAAAGTGCGCTGGACGGATGAACGCTGTTTTACTCGTGCTGACATTTTAAACAGGTAAAAAACATATTACTTTCTCAAAAACAAGTACCTACCTAGGTTACACCAAAGTTTATATTTACACTAAAGTTTACATTTATTATGTAAACTTTGGTTATACGCAACTGCATATTGAATAATAAATTGAAATACTAAAACTGTGTATTATTTAACATAATAAATTATAAAACGTTAAATCGTTAATAATATTAAAAATGATAAATTGTAATAACCGTACATTNGCACATATCTACCATAATAAAAAAAGACTTAGGTGAATACTTAAATAAATTTAATATGCTTTGTCGATCACTTTTGGAAAATATAAATTTAAAAAAAAAGATATTTTAACGCGCTGTACCTTTGACACAAATGATGATAGATTATATTATTAGTTCATAGAAGAACATCATATTTTTAATATTGTATTAAAGGCGAGGAATAACCTATGGTGATACCTTTTTTCCAAAAAAAAATGATATAAAATTTTAAAACCTAAACATTTTTTGATTTGATTCTAAAAAAAGGTCACGCAGTCAGCTACTTGCCGAAATAAAATTTTATAACCTGAACACTTTTTAGTTTAATTCTAAAAAAGTAAAACCTAAACACTTGATTTCATTTTGTCAGATCTTGCCGAGGCCCCCCGATGTCGTAAGGCCCAGGGCTATAGTCCCCGTACCCCCTCCTAAAGCCGGGCTTGATTGCCCTTAGAGTCACGTTATATTTAGTTTATTTGAAAGACTGTATGTATGTATATAAAAAAAGATTTATGTAGAAACAAAAGTACATTATTTATTTCACTGTAAATCAAATACAGTCAGAAGCAGATTTCATAAGTTTGATTTTATGATGATTGAAATAGTATTTGTTTCACTTTTATTCAAAATTTAATTAAAGTATAGATAAGAAAATTATTATATTTCTTTTAAATATTAATGCAAATTGTAAGATATTTTAATTTAAAAAATATAAAACAAACAAAATATTAAATAAAGTTCAATTATGTCTAATACTCGGTCTAATATCTGTAATTATTGCAGTTTTATTTTTTTGTATATTAACAATTATAAATTTTAACGAAAGTCAAAATTGGATATTGTAAAGTATAATGATTTTCGCACATGTTAGGGCAAGTTTTTTAATTCATCAAGAAAAAATTCCATGAAACGGTGCACTGAATCAGCCACTAGTGAATTTGACGGAACACCAATGGTTTGATTTAAAACAACAATTGTTTTTTGTTTTTTTTTCGCCTAATCTTTCTACTTTAACAAATAATAAAAACAAAAACTATACCACAAATGTATAACTTCAAACATAGACATCTTAAAATATTTTTCTTTATTAGTCTAAAACAACTTTTACTTACAACAGTTACGTGCGTATTTTCGCGCAACTGTTTCCACAAAATTCTTATTTTTTTTAACGTGATGTTTTTGTCTATTGTACAAATACAAGATCCGCTGCAATTATCTTTTAATGCTATGTTTTAAATATTAGATCTTTGACAAGTGATTGACAAAATCAACAATCTTGATTTAAGAGAATCGTTGACACATAACCTCAACTTATAGGTACCATTTACTTTTTATTGTGCGCATTTTCTGAAATCGGTTTAAATAAATAACTAATTTAAATAAAGTTTTATTGAGATTTTGATAAGAGCACATTAATTAAGTTAGAAATTCAAAAATCCTTACATCAGACGAGGATTCATCAACATTTCTTTAATTTCAGATGTGGATTCTGATGACGATTTCGGCCCGCTAAGATGTTGGGACTGTAACGTTAACTTTACGGAAAAGCACTACCTATATTCTCATCTATTCCACCACATAAAACAACCCTACGTAATACTCGAACGTACTACGTTACCCCCCCTCAAGCTAACTCTGAAGAACAAAAGCGGAAACAATTTCGAAGTCATAAACTCCCCAGTACATTCGAACCCTTCTTCGGTCGGCTCCCCTAGTGAAACCGTTGCGAAATCGGCTTCCAATCTGGCAGAAACCAAAGAAGAACCGGACAACGCCGAGGGCGGGGAAGGGGGAGCGATAGTGGAGGAAGTGACCAAAATAGAAGCGGAAGATGAGGAGGCGAGGGTCAGTTTTTCCCCGAACTTCGCGGACATAGGGACCTCCTCGCCCGCTAATAGTGACACCTCCAACGCCGCCGAGAAGACCACGGACAGCATAATCACCTCTAACTCCGCCGGCGAGAGCAATGCCTCCGAGTACGGGAGCATCCCCGGAGCGGAACCGACGCCGCCTCCGGAACCGTCGCCGGATTATCCCAAGATCAGGATCAAAACCACCGGATTGCTCAAAGAACCCCTGACTATAACCGAAATTACAGACGACAACCCAGATGGAGACCCAAGTTACAGTGAGTATCAAATGGAAACTGAATTATATTTATGTATCTGCTACCATACCGTTATTGCCACACATAATAGCTCCGTTTCTGCAGCAGTTGAGGACCGATTTGAAACTATCACAGATGTTTGACCAATTGGTTTGTGACCTTAAACTCGCTGAAAGTATATGACAACTTAAGTGGCCAAGTATATCTGATAGTTTGAAGACAGTTTGATAGAGCTGCAGAAACAAACCTATTATTTATTACACAAATAGTTCGTGGGATTTTTCTATGTAACTTTTAACTGCGATGTTACTTCTCTAAATTCCGTGTCATTTCACTGTGGACAAATCAACCAGAAACTGCCAGAAATGAAACAAATGAGCGTTGGAAGAACGCCCAACATATTCATCTGAGTGTTCTAGATTCAAGAAATAGACTTTTTGGCATTTTAGCGAAGTACAAATTCCAGTCAAACAAAAATATGTTGATGGTTTATATCAACTAAACGTATCGCAACATATTCCACTATATCCACCCCCGAAATATTAATAGATTTGACAAAAAATTCTCGCGTAACCTAGCTAATACACTTGGTAATATAATTCGGAAAACGGAGTCTTCATCTATAACATTTTGTATTAACAAATTTGTTAATTCCGGTCTTCTACAGACTGCAGTCAATTCAACAATCGTATCTACTTTTGCAAAAATGTTTTATCTGCTCCCACTATAGGAAACAGACTATTAATACATTGTTTTTAAGGAGGTAAGTGGATTTTACCGTAGAAGTGGAGGTTGCTGTGGACATCGGGAGGTAAGTGAGGTAACTTACCTCCCTAGGGAAAAAAGCGATTTCGAGTTATAAATGCATATTTTATGAACAAATAAATAGAAATATTTGATGAACATTACATTTTATTAATTATTATGACGAAATATTTATAGTACTTAATAATTACATTACATTTAGTAACATTTATAAAATCCATTTCAGTCACCGGACGTTCAATATTATCTCACTGATCCATTAAAACACATACTACTAGAACCTGGAATTGAAGTGTCATTGTAAAGAATCCTGTTGGCTATTTCATTTTTGTTACTTAAACTGTCAGCAACATAACTTTCTGCAATTGTGACTGATTTCCAGCATAGATCTATCTTCTATACTAATAAATCTATGATTTCCACCCACTATGTCTCTTGATTGCTAATACATCAACTCCTGTATTATCCAGAAACGTTGCCGATGTTCTTCGGAATGAATGGCCTGTATATGTTTCAGAATGTTCTAAATTAAAAAACTGTGCAATCTTATTAGGAATTATAGAAAGGGCATTCTTGCCGACTGGTTGGTTGTAACATCTACCTGCTTGATACCGCATTAAAAGGCGTGAAATTTTAGTTTTAATTTTCAATCTAATATATTACTTGAGAATTTCTAGGTGAGAAATAGAACCCAGACGAGAAGTACATAATTGTAAACGTACGTGACATACCATTTTTAGAATCTGGAATTGTAACTACAATAATGTCATCGAAATTTTTGAAATTGACGTTGTCCGAAATAAGTTTGCATAACTCATCAGAACGGCATGCTCCTGCAATACCGTCACTACTTTCATTAGCAAATATGTGTTATTGGGTGCCTTGCAAATATGTGTTATTGGGTGAACGAGAAAATCGTTGACTTGTTCTCTTGTAAAAACGTTTGACTTTTTAGGTGTATAGCCGTCATAGTCTACGGGCCCAGGCCCTTTTTTTCTTTGATTAATAACAAGCTGAAATTTGGGGAACAGCTTTGTTTTGACGAGACGCCCAACTTTTCCCTCTTCAAAAATTCTCGAAAACGGTAGCTAATAAAGCGCGGGGTTGTCAAACATGTCGATTTGGTGAATGATCAATATTTATTACTAACAAGTAGTTTTTTACTTAAATCGCATGATAATTGCATGAAAAATTCGAATAAACTTTTGTCCTACACGTTTGATGGTGTTTCCGAAGCGTCTCCCACTCTTAACATGTCAAAATAATATGATCTTAGAAGTTATTAATAACCACCTAATTTTTTTCACAGATGCTTGGTAATTATTATTACAATTCATTGACATTTTTGTCCTACACATAAAATGGAAGGTTTTCCTAGTCCTACACTGGGAAAATGTTATTTCCACGGGTACAATTTTCTCATTAATAACAACCTAATTTTCGATTTTTTATTTTGAGAACAATGTTTGAATCAAGATTTTACCAATGTCCTACAAAAAAAGTGGAAGCTAGTAATTAAAACAAATAAAATTATACTGGAAATCGTAACTGTACATTGATGTTGAGAATTGTATTATAAATAAATATACATAAGGATATATACCTGTGACACATACTTACATACGCTTACACACACCAACTTTCCCTAGCTAACTTATGTAGTTTTACAATTTAATTTTCAATAAAAATGATAAAAAAAATTTATTAGTTTATAATTTTTTTTTAAAACTTATTTATAATCTATATAATAATGAATTTTTCAATAATCTTTATAATAATAAGTTTTTTAAAATTTATGAATTATCGAATGTTTTCACCATTGGTGAAAATAAAAAATTTCAAAATTCCCGCACCAATCAGGATTATTTTGGCGGTTTGCCCACGTTTTATTTTAGAGAGAATCAAGTGTGTTTCAGTCGTCCACGTTTTTGTGCTTTTTTAGTGACTATGGAGTTCTTATGCAAATTATTGTGCGATAATCCGAATTTCCGAGAAAAAAGAGAGGAAATAAAAAAATTCTCTAAAGTAATTCTGATTGCTTGCAAACAATATAATATAATATTTTATAGTAATAAATTCACATTTTTTTATTTTCATACAAAAATTTATTATTTTATCAATAGATAAAGGAGCTGTTTACTGAACAATCACACATGAGCGTGGTTATTGAATAATTTTAATAGTAAAAGTTAATGTAGAATAGCAAAATTAATTATTTTGAAAATTAGTAACTACATATTAACTATTTTTGTGTATTAATTTTTTTTGAAGTATATAAATTTAATTAATTTACTTAATTTAAAGTTAATTAACATATATTAAAAGGTATTCAGTTACTGAAACGGGTTCAGTAAGTAACTCCTTTAAACTTGATATAAAAATGTATATTTCTTTGTTTAATATACATGTGTTTAATATACTCAAAAATACCTTTTATTCAAAATTTTTTATAATTTCTAGAATAAAAATTAAAAATAATACAACATAGTATAAAAACATTTACATATGATTTTAAAATATAATAAAAAAATTCATCGGTTTGGCTCGACCTGGCACGATAAGGGTAGTTTGCCCTAAACTCCCTGGCGAGTTACTAAACTATTTTTCTACTTTGTGGCATCATATACTGATCACATGTACATAGAAAGTTAAATATACACTTTTTTCGATGACATAGAGAAAAAACGCTTTGGTTTACTTCGGCCGCGCTTGATAAAGATAAAGTTTGTTTATCACTCTCCCTCCTCAAACTCCCTGGGGGATTAGTAAACTATTTTTCTACTTTGGGATGCAAAAATTACATTATTTTGGCGAAGTTTGGACATGTATAATCACAAGAAGATATAATGCTGATTTCGAAATTCTCAATTTTAAATAATTTTATATACTTAACTTACTTAACTTTTGTAGGACTAGAAATACATACTCATTTTTTTGTAGGGCATAGTTTTTTTTTATTAAAAATTCCCTAAAATATCGTTTGGTTTCTTTGTCCTACAGTTATTAATGAGAAAATTGTACCCGTGAAAATGACACTTTCCCAGTGTAGGACTAGGAAAACCTTCCATTTTACGTGTAGGACAAAAATGTCAATGAATTGTAATAATAATTACCAAGCATCTGTGAAAAAATTAGGTGGTTATTAATAACTTCTAAGATCATATTATTTTGACATGTTAAGAGTGGGAGACACTTTGGAAAAACCATCAAACGTGTAGGACAAAAGTTTATTCGAGTTTTTCATACAATTATCATGCGATTTAAGTAAAAAACTACTTGTTAGTAATAAATATTGATCATTCACCAAATCGACATGTTTGACACCCCCGCGCTTTATTAGCTAGTTGGGCGTCTCGTCAAAACGAAGCTGTTCCCCAAAATTCAGCTTGTTATTAATCAAAGAAAAAAAGGGCCTGGGCCCGTGGACTATCATTCTTACGTTTCAAAAATTCTCTCAGCTTGGGGTATTTTAATATATCCACGTTCTCTACGAAAATAGTTGACTTTCGACATCTCGGACAATAAAAATTCGCAGGCACCATTTGGACACTTTCTATTTGAAAATCACTCATTTAGAAATAATAATTCAAAACCAGCAAAATTGCAACTTTTATGTTATAAACTTTGTTTATAAACGCCTTAGAAACGATATAAATCCAAACAACCAAGGCAACTTTACAAGATTCGGAACAATGTCAAAATGAAATGAAGAAATGTCAAAAAATAAAACCTAATCTTTATTTCATGCACCATAAAGAACTGTGCGAGCAGATCAAAATGTTATATACCACACAGCAGTTAAGTATAATTTACCAGTTTCGGACTCTATTGCCAGCTCGGGCGCAAAATCGTTCTCGATTGGTAAATAATACTTTATGGTGTAAATATCTATTTTTACATATTGAAATATTTTTCCACGACTGGTTACGACGTAAGTGAAGGGAAAATAGCATTGAATAAATTTAGATTTATTAATGCAGTAAATGACACACATTCTCTATAGTAAAATATACATTTCTGAATTATGTATATCTAAAACTAAATAATACGGGAATATTATTTAAACTAATCAATTAAACGGCTTTCTTATAATAATTGTACAATGGAAAATTTGGTATAGTAGGTTTAAATTGACGAAGTCAGTAAAAATTAAAAATATATAAAGCAATCTCTGTAAAAAGCCTCCCTACTCTGGTAGCACAATCGTGTGCAATTCTAATACAAGTTGTTTCAAGTTTACTTGAAATAGCCAAATTGTGTCGGATTGTTTTGTGTCTATTGCTGAAATTTATATCGTTTCTTATGCAAGATACTTTTACAATACTTTCACCAGACTTAACCAAAAGGACTTGAGTCCAAAGGGATGAATTAGTATAAGTCAAGTACAATATGTCTTACTTAATTCTAATGTAAGTCTGCAACATAGTCACTTGCTTTAATTTACTCCTTTGTGCTTAAGTGTCCTGAATCAAATCCATCGAAAGCTTTGATCAAGACAATTGCACGATGAATCTTGCAGTAAACCTGATGCTGATTTCAGCAGTAGGTACACAGCAGTCTTGTATAAGTGTCTTGTGCAAGATTTTACTACCAGGGTACTTATTTAATTTATTTATTGGACAAAGTATATATTTAATTTTAAACACATTATTTTAGTGACGTCTTTCAATATTTAAATTTAAAAGTGAGCTACCAAATACGTTTTCCTACTCTCCAAAACCATATAAAGCTTGTATAAATCATAGACTTCTTTAACTATGATTAAATAAGCAATATGTATAGTTTTTCCGAAGTCAGTTCGGAAAACAACATGTATAAAAACGCTTAACAATAAAATTTAATGAGTTTCATAGGCGTCACTAAAAAATTACAATAATTTATATATGTGTAGAAAATATCTATTACCTATATGTTCATTTGGCCACAACATATTTTAATTATTTATGTTCTCAAACAATTTTATTTATTTATGGTAAACTTCGTTTCAAAATTGTCATATGAATGATTAACAGAAGGTGCCTATAATATATTAAAATTACCTGAATCGCACCAAATTCCACATTGCTGCACTGCACTGCTGGGCAATTTGTCAACCACTTGTCAACAACTGAGATTTATGGCCCAGTCGCCAAGTGCGGCTGTGTTATACACCGTTTGCTCGCGCGCGCATTGTTCAATTGGACACGTATCATGTGCGTTTAATTCATTTACATTTTTCGTGTAAAAAAATCATTACAAATAGTACAATTTCTATCAGTGTATTTATTATATATTATATACCTATGCACTTATAAAACAACTTTTATAATGACACTCTTTTTTATTAATAGAGCATAAGATTAAGAATTGTTTAGTAAATTTAACAGTGGAAAATATACTCAGGCAGTTATGCGTATAACCTTGTACATAACTCGAAAATAAACGAAGGTATCTTACATCTGCTGTAATAGTTCAATTTGTCTTAAAAATCAGGCATTATTTTTATCCCACTTGAAGTTTGTGACCGTGTAAGCATTGCAACTGTTTAGTCAGCTCTGACAAAATCGAAATCATGTCTTCAATAAAAATAATGTTATAAATTGATTAAACGTCCACTTAAGCCTCCTAGATTAGTACCCCGTTGATTTAAAATAAAATGAGCAAATCATTTTTGTCGTTAAATTAAACTTTGAGGATGCGAACGGCAATAATAAACATACTTTCTTATTTTGATTAACACACCAGTTAATCAAAATCTAAATATCTTTTGAAGAAATGAAGATATTGAAACGTAATTTTCAGTATACAGTCACCTCAAATCAGTAGCGTACATACGAGATGTACCGAGTTCATTTTTCTCAAAAAATGTGACATGCTACTAAAAAGAATTAGTTTTTTTTTTATTTTTAACATCAAATTTT
Source organism: Anoplophora glabripennis (assembly GCF_000390285.2). Lineage (NCBI taxonomy): Eukaryota > Metazoa > Arthropoda > Insecta > Coleoptera > Cerambycidae > Anoplophora > Anoplophora glabripennis. The sequence continues at coordinate 3,037 of NW_019418626.1, read as the reverse complement.
ATTTTGACCAAATTTTGATACAAATTAGCAATTTATAAAGATGATTATTTATACAAGGTGGTCCGAATTTTATGCAGGAAACTACGAGGGTAGATAGATCTCTTTAAAATAGTAGGTGTTTTACCTTATAAACATAGGTCTGAAACGGCCTCGTTTTAAAGNGTTTTTATATTGCAAACATAAAATTGAATAGCTTTTAGCACTAGCACCTGGTCCTATGCAAATAGCTTTTTCGATGATCTAAAAATGTAGATGTAGATGAAATACACAAATTTAAAAAATGTGGAGTTAACTATTGGGTAAGTACAGTGACGAAACCCGTACAATCATTTTACACAGAGACTACATGGCATTTTTTTTGTATCGTACGTAAAAATTAACAAATTTTTTAATATTTCACAATTAATCAACAGAATATGTTGTAAAAAAATGATCTATATTCAAAAATAAGTATATACAGGATGATTCATTAATGAGGGTATAGTATTTCCGAAGTCAGTTGAACATGTATAAAAACGCCTAACAATAAAATTTAATGAGTTTCATAGGCGTCACTAAAAAATTACAATAATTTATATATGTGTAGAAAATATCTATTACCTATATGTTCATTTGGCCACAACATATTTTAATTATTTATGTTCTCAAACAATTTTATTTATTTATGGTAAACTTCGTTTCAAAATTGTCATATGAATGATTAACAGAAGGTGCCTATAATATATTAAAATTACCTGAATCGCACCAAATTCCACATTGCTGCACTGCACTGCTGGGCAATTTGTCAACCACTTGTCAACAACTGAGATTTATGGCCCAGTCGCCAAGTGCGGCTGTGTTATACACCGTTTGCTCGCGCGCGCATTGTTCAATTGGACACGTATCATGTGCGTTTAATTCATTTACATTTTTCATGTAAAAAAATCATTACAAATAGTACAATTTCTATCAGTGTATTTATTATATATTATATACCTATGCACTTATAAAACAACTTTTATAATGACACTCTTTTTTATTAATAGAGCATAAGATTAAGAATTGTTTAGTAAATTTAACAGTGGAAAATATACTCAGGCAGTTATGCGTATAACCTTGTACATAACTCGAAAATAAACGAAGGTATCTTACATCTGCTGTAATAGTTCAATTTGTCTTAAAAATCAGGCATTATTTTTATCCCACTTGAAGTTTGTGACCGTGTAAGCATTGCAACTGTTTAGTCAGCTCTGACAAAATCGAAATCATGTCTTCAATAAAAATAATGTTATAAATTGATTAAACGTCCACTTAAGCCTCCTAGATTAGTACCCCGTTGATTTAAAATAAAATGAGCAAATCATTTTTGTCGTTAAATTAAACTTTGAGGATGCAAACGGCAATAATAAACATACTTTCTTATTTTGATTAACACACCAGTTAATCAAAATCTAAATATCTTTTGAAGAAATGAAGATATTGAAACGTAATTTTCAGTATACAGTCACCTCAAATCAGTAGCGTACATACGAGATGTACCGAGTTCATTTTTCTCAAAAAATGTGACATGCTACTAAAAAGAATTAGTTTTTTTTTTATTTTTAACATCAAATTTTATTTTGACCAAATTTTGATACAAATTAGCAATTTATAAAGATGATTATTTATACAAGGTGGTCCGAATTTTATGCAGGAAACTACGAGGGTAGATAGATCTCTTTAAAATAGTAGGTGTTTTACCTTATAAACATAGGTCTGAAACGGCCTCGTTTTAAAGATACAGGGTGTTGAAATTGTTAAAAAAATATATTTTTTTCATATATTTTCGGAATCTATTAATCGATTTCAATAAAATTTAGTACAGATAATGTATGATAGTAGGCCTTGTATTCCTTAAAATATGAGCTCTAAAGGTTCAACCACTGGTGTACAACTAGACGGGGTCTCCCCCTTTTTTTATTAAAAAAACTTACGCCACTGTATTTTTTACATGTTATTGTAACGGATTTATATTCTATTGCACAAAATACGTAAAAAAGGTAACTTGAATTTTTTCCCTAAAGTTCGCCGTTCTCGTACCAACACAATCCCCTTGTAGCAGACACTTCTAATCATAATATTCTAAGAATATTTTATGATTAAAACTAAGTGCAATTTGTAAGCATATCAACAAAATTCTTTACACTCGCCGCTTTCATCTTTTTGGATTAAAGCGATATTTGGACAATCACGATGGAGCAATGAAAGGCACAGAAATGAAATTTTAAGAGTATTTGACGACAATCCTCGTCTAAGTACACGAAGAACGTTTTGGCAACTTGGGGTGAGTAAATCGAAAATTTGAAAAGTATTACATAAGGATGGCAGAAATCCGTACCATTACGACCTGTGCAAAATTTACTTCCGGGAGCTACAGATAGACGCCTGAATTTCAGTGGTTATTAGAATTCTTACTAACTAGAAATACTTTGGACTGATGAGGCTGCGTTCACAAGGCGAGGGGTAGAGAATTTTCACAATTTGCATACCTATTTGGTTGCAAGAAAATCTTTATGGAATTCGGACAAGATCTTTTCGACACGAATTTTCTGTGAAAGTATGGCCCGGAATAATTCGCAATAAAGTATGTGGACCTTCCTTCTTGCCACCCCATTTAAATTCCGTCATTTATAAACTTTCTAGAAAACCATCTCTTTGAATTATTAGAAGATGTTCCATTAAATATACGACAAAATAGCTTTATACAAATAGATGGTGCTCTTTGAGGAGAATAATACAAGAATGGCTTAATGAAAATTATATGGAGTGATGTATAGGCAGAAGACCAAATGCCAATGTCAACCATAATGGTGGAAAGGGTCCAGTGTCTTGGCCAGCCAGATTGCCAGATCTAAACCCCCTAGAATTCTATGTTTGGGGTTAACTATCTGAAAAGTAATGTTTACTCTACTCCAATATATACTAGACTACAACTACTGTAGCGAATAGAAGACAGGTGTAATGAATTAAAATAAAACTACCACATGTTATTAGTTTCAATTAGTTCCATTAATAGAAG
>NW_019418625.1:7174-12476 GCF_000390285.2 Anoplophora glabripennis | reverse complement strand
TGCTAAATTTCTCCGAAGGACGACGCTAACCTACTTGAGAGCCCTTAACTTTGGATAATTTGTGTTGACTGAAATATTTTACTTTTTGGCCCATCCGTTCCCAGAACTAACAAATAAATTACTACGCGTTCCGGCTTTTGTTACAGAACTATAGCTGTCAAACCTTCATTATTTTTAATATTGCTCAGCAACGAAAGCGCGCTGTTCCTTTGTGTAGTGCTCCAATTTTAATAACTCTGAACTGTCAGCTGTCCCGCTGTCTTTTTTCCGTTGGCAATACTATAGCGTACAAATGGCGTAAAATTCAAATCCTGCCTGAATTTTGGGACACCTGATAAATTCACGATAAATATAGATCTGTTTTTAATGATGAAAACAAAAATATGGATTCCATTGTTGAATAACAAAAATATATTTTAATAACTTGAATCAGTTTATTTGACATGTGAACTTAGCTGACGTTAATAGGGTAAAAGTAAAAATTTTATATTTCATGTCTATATCCAGTTGAACTTTTCGGATACAATATTTAGTTGGAACGTTAAATTTTTAAAATATTTTTTTCAAAACAGTGCTGTTCGAATTTTTGAATGTCGCATGTTGTGGCATTTCGCCAGACATTGCCTTCGAGTATTTCGCTTAATGAATGATATATTTACACTTTTGAATCATTCCCAGACAAAACAGAATAAAAAATATGTGTAAAATAAGTATGCACACAGACGTTAAACACGTTTTACGATCAAATTTAATAATCTGTTCCTCGTGGCCCCATTGAAGGTACTTGAATAAATGTTCTACATGTACATTACAATTATTTTGATAAAAATATGTGTGACCCAATATTAAAGCTTCCGGAAAAATTATTTTATTTAACTTAAAATTTGAGCCAACTTAGCACATCAGCACACTGAAAATTCATAGTTTTCAACAAATCGTTATTTGGAGAGAAAGTAATATGACAATGCGGCAATTATTTCACATATTCCTGCAGAATTTGTAACAGCAAACAGTTTTGTTTGTGATTTGGGACAGTTGCCATATACAGACAAACACGAAAACGTTAAATAAATAACGTTAAAATTATTGTCAATAGGGTGACAAGAACTTTCTTCCGTGTCTATTTAAAAAATATACACTGTATTGAATGTCATTTTCTTAATATGGTAAAGTAAAATTAAGTAAATAAGTGCGGTTTCCACTTTTTAATTGCATTAAGTACAAGAACGTGTAAAATGTTTAGTTAACAAGATTTCATCATTTTTTATTTTAATTTGCGAATTCGAAAGACTATACAGGGTGTTAATTAACTTATGTCAAAAATTTAAAGGGGTGAAAAAGGAGCAAAAACTGAGTTAACTGATGTCACAAACTTGTATCGGAAGTTTAAGGTGAGAAAAAAGCTAATTAAAAATGTATTTAAAACTGTTGTGGAACTGCTGAAATACATGTATCATATCGCCGCGAGGACTTACACAAAAGTCTGTACCACTTCTTACATGTTTGTAGATTTCTTATAAAGCGGACTGTATTCGAAAGTTAGTTTGTAACACATTGTTGTAGTGATTGCTGTGCTGTTTTTCGAGAATACATTTAACTCTACGAGATTCAAATTTAAATTTAATTAAAATTAATTTTAATTAAAAGTTAATCATAGGGAGTCGTATAACACAGAGTTTGTTGGGTGAAACTAATATTAATTATTAGGCCAGGGCGGGCTTAGGGTTCTGATAGCAGTAGCAGTTCTGCCCCCACAGAGAATAACCCGAGAATAACATGGGAAAGTTAGAGATTCCTAAGTAGGCCAGTCAACATAGGTTTTTTGTGTGACTTATGCCATCATTTAAAAGACAGTCCGTAGATATCTTCTGATATGTTTTCGAATCTCATTGATTAATTTGTTATTTTGTTATTATTTGTTATTACTGTTATTATTGTTATGTTTATTAATTTGTTAACATTTTAGTGCAAAAAACACGCTTTTTTTAGTTTTTTGCCTATAAAATCAAAACTACTAGAGCAATCTCAATTCCGTCAAAGGAGAAGTTGTAGAAAATTAAATTTCGAAGAAAATGAGAAGTCGAGTGATTCGATCGGTTGATTAGTACTGGAGAAAATCCGGAAAAACCTAAAAATTCCGCTTTTTCTTAAAAAATTCATAACTTTGTCACTTATGAAGATTAAGAGCTGAATTAAGAGCAAGATAAAGGTTTCCAATCTGAATCGTATTTTGTTTGAAATATGGCGGCTTAATCGCTTGTCTATATGGGGCGTTCCCATTAAACTCGTGTGACAATATTTTACCGTCACATCTGACATTTTACGAGATTTGTACAAAAATGCTTTCATGGTAGATTGGCATTTTTAAAATGGGACTAATCGGCAAACTCTTAAAGCAGACCCCAATAAATCTTGCGAAACGTCTACTATCTACTTACGAATAGTTAGATTGAATGGATTTAAGAAAATAAAAATTTTTATTTTTTTTTTAATTTTGAAAACCCTGCAACTCGGAAACGGAGCCTTAAGAGCCTACGTGTGTGTAATAAAATTTACTTAATTTTTGCCACAGAATGGGCCTCTAGTTTTTCTGTACGCCATTAATGAACACTGCATAGGTGCCCGCAATGAAATCGGTTGAATTTCTTAAAAGTTGTAAATTCTACATAAAAATGGCCTCTTGACTTTTTCTTGTACTATTAAAATTAAAGGAGTTAGGGAGGCTGGAAGTTAAGGGACGATTTCAGAAATTTAAAAAAATCATAACAAGCTGAAAAATGAATTAATTTTATATATTTTTTTTCAATCTACTCTAAAAAATGTAACGTTTCTTTTCAGAGAAATAGATATAATTTTTACGAACGAAAGTTATATCAATTTCAAATTTTTAATCGTTAATTTTAATGATGTAACAAAATTAAAACAATTTTTTTTCTATACTATTCGATTGATTATTTAAAGTAATGAAAAGTTGCCTTCCAATTTTTTTTACGTTTGTTTTTTAGACAGATACAAATTTATTTACCTTTTTATATTTTGAATTTTATTTAGCTCCTACGACACTGGTGGCGGTTTTACCATAAGAGCTGCGGAGCTGCAGAACACATAAAATTTTATGTATTTAATCATATTAAATATCAACAAAATATTTAAAGAATCCAAATGTACTCGCGCTAAAATAAATCTAGGAGCTCATATTATTATTTATAGTGACGCGAGCTACGCTCCTTAATATATGCAACCTCATATACAAAATGTGTGCACAGCGAACAATTAGATGCGTCCTTTGTTTTTATTGGCTAATCAGGCACGTGACCCAGTACACGAAGATAGGGGCTTTTGTGGCTGCAACAGCGCCAGCCACTGCTGCAGTAAATGCAGTAATATTTCGTACGTGGTATGTGGTGGTTTATTTCTGCGAGCGGCACGTGTGAATATTTTCGTTTAGGCGTCTACGGATATTATAGTTATTAAAATGAATAGCGTTTCGTTTAAAAAAAAACTTTATTTGGTTCTCTGCCTTATGAGGATAAACTAAAAATAAAAGAAGTAAAAGTTATAAAAAAACAATAATGTATACACAAAAGCAGAGTGGGTGTGCGGGTGTGATTTAAAAAATTCACTGTTTTGTTTTCCGTGCTTACTTTTCGGTGGGGATAAAGCATGGACAATATACAGTGTGAAAGATTTAAGTCATTAAGTCTTTAGGTAAAATAAACATAAGAAGTCAGTTAGATTCTGCATATTGGGATAATATACGGAAACACAATGAACAGGTAACGAAAAATCGTTATGTATTATCTAAAATCATAGATTGCATAAAATTTTGCGGAGCTTTCGAATTAGCACTTCGCGGACACGACGAGACAGAAAATTCGGACAACCCTGATGTGTTTCGTGGACTCATAAATTTTAGTGCAGATCTTGACGACATATTAAAAGAACATCTAGCCACATGGGTATGACCGGGATTTTCTGTGATTGTACCGGGAATTAGCTGTATGGTCCCGGATTTCGGATTTGCACGTATAACTCCCGGAATATAATATAATGTACATATATATAAAAAAAGATAAAGAAAAAATCATAACACGCCGAGGAAAATTAAAATTCGTTGAATCGTTGGTAAATTTCACAAACGATTTTTTTTTTTATAAACAATATTCAATAATTTAATAAAATATATTTAGTTTATTCCAATTTATTTATACCGTCAGTAGGTTATTCGTGAATAGATATTTCAAAAATGTATCAATTTCAAAAATCATTCTTGTGAAAATCTGTTTTTTTATAAATGCATTGTTCCTTGAAATTCAGAAGAGCCAGGAAAGCGCGTGACCTTGAAAATTTTAAAATTTTAGAAACTCCGGGCACTTAATATCCCGGAATTCAATTCGACAAATGTAACAACCCTAAGCAGAACACATTCAATCAATGTTCACGCGCCGCCACTGTACGACACTGCTAGGACAAAGATAAAAAATCACTTTCGCTTTGTCGCACTCATGGTACCGAAGTTGTGGACAACTCGTATGCTTATAACAAAGATGGATTATTTCGTTCGCCATTGTCAATGCGTGTGCGTCAGTAAACGAGTGTTTCTTAAAATTATTGTATGCTCAATATCCATTGTTAATCCCAAACAGGTAAATACATACCTATTAATAACGACTAATATTTTTTCTTTTAACCTAAAAGGGATGCAAACTAACCCTCATGTTTACCCCCAAAAAAAATATTTCCGTGATAACTCGTTTTGTTTTTTCATTGTTTATAAAATGATGTCACAATAAGTAAATAAGTTCATAACATTATGGGCCCGGAAATGCTTCCTTTCTGATAGATGTAAAATTAAAAAAGTAATGTTTTTCTAAATATTTCGAAAACGATTTAAGATATTACACTGAGCATTGGTGTATAGTACACTGGCAGTGTAATATCTTAAATCGTTTTCGAGATACTTAGAAAAAAACGGATTTTAAATTTCTTTCGACATCTATCTCAGAAAGGAAACATTTCCGGACCCATAATGTCATGAACTTATTTACTTATTTTCACTTCCAGAACACGTCCTTAAAATATTTCCCTTTCCTCCCGAAACTGTATAAGTGATAATAAAACTGTAGTTTACAATATTTTTTTATTTTGTTGCCTTCATGACCTACCTACCTACTTTCTGCAGAATATGACACAAATTCTTATTTCAAAATATTAATTTTCTCAGGGACAAGAAAAATAATATGGCAAGACAAAATAATTTCAAAACCTGTATACTCTTCTCTTTTTATAATGCATATACTTC
>NW_019418625.1:0-4902 GCF_000390285.2 Anoplophora glabripennis | reverse complement strand
TTATTCAAATAAATTGCAGTTATGAAGGATCCGATCATTTAATAAATAATTTAGGACATAAACTAAGACTATTTAAATTTAGAGTTACACTTACTAATTAAAGAACTAATTACTACTGCAGACAATAGCTAAATGTGAAATAGAAAATAATGGGATTAAAATTTTCAAACTCAATTTACTCGAAAACCATTGGAAATATCGATTTGGACAAAGATAATATTTTTTACGTAAAATTGTTAAGATTTTATAAATCTGTAGAGAAAATTGTAAAAAAATTTAAAAAAAAAATTACGGGCCGAAAACCCCCTTCACCAACCTAAATGGGACGCATATGATTTGCATGTCGAAAAACGGAGTAGTCCATGTTATATAACGTAAAAAGTTATGTAAGACCCATAATTTTTTTTCTATTTATTTGCGCTCGTTTTGTCAATAACAGAAAAAAACAGTTTTGTTTGAGCCCTTTTGGGCATATAACTTCCTAAGGGTGCGTTTTAGGGGACATGTTAATAGGAACTTTTTAGCTTATTTTAATGAGTTATAAACGCAGCAGAATTTTGGAACCCTATTTTAGAAACACCCTGTATAGATAGTACGACTAACTACCTACTATTTGGATGGATTATCTTTAGCCCAGTATCTACAATTTTGAGAGGAAACCACGTCATTAGTTGTGAATGTTGATTCGTCAGTATTAGTTTCTCGTCCATTGTTAAACAAAAGTCCAAACGACGACCATCATCTCCATCAAGCAATTTATGATTAAACACTGGATTGAATGGATAGATTTTGTTGTACACTAAATTTCTTTGAACATGAGATCTGCTAATATCTATGTTTTCTGACCTTTTTCTGCGTAACATCTTTGGATTATCTTGTACAGAGTCCGTAACTGCAACAGTAGCAGCATCGTTATCACTGTATTCTTTTTTTATCTTTCTAATATTCGTTACATCACCAGTGGTATTGAATTTTATAATTCTTGGAACTGCTCTATGAGTTACAGTTATATTAGGTTACTTTTCATTAAAAATTTGTATTGTATGTCAATATGAAACATTACCGATTCCGTAACATTTTACAAGATAAATGCGTTGTTCCAGGGTTAACATTATTAATAAAATTTAATCGGTGGGCAGTTAATAAAAGTATATATGTTGTCTTTGACATTGATATGAAATATCCATGGTAATTGTGTGGTGTGTAAGATAGTTAAAAATTGGGGCGTCATTTTACTCAGTGTTTAAACATTTCTTGAGTTCTCAAACAACTTTGATAAATATAGTTTTTAACTATCAATAAAACAAAAATTAAATGCACTTTGTTAGGGAAAATTTCACATTTTGACACACCTGTATGTTTTATTTATTATTGTCCATGGCTTATCACTACACAACTATTTCAATAGAACTTAGATATTTCTTTTGGTTCTTGAAATATCAGGGTGGAGAGGTTTAAACACAACATCCTGTAGAAACCGAATTAGATAGATCCATGGCACATTTCAGATCTCTCATTTAAAATGACTCGTTTAGGTTATAATAAAAAAAACTGTGAGTGACAGAAAAGTTGTTCAACGAAACTATTTAAATCATTAAATTTTGATGACGTATTAAGTACCGTATAGTGTAATAACTCTTTTTCAGGTGCAATTTTTGAAGAAGTGAAAAGTGGAGATGGAGCACTTATGCTAAAAGAGGCGTTTACCACGGCAATAAGTGATATCAACAACTCTGAGGATTATGACTTCAAGTTTCTGCCGATCATAGAAATCATAGGCGACAATCCTTATGAGGCCATGAACACTACTTGCACCCTCTTAGAAAAAGGAGTAATAGCAATTTTCGGTCCCTCCCTAGAAGACAGCTCAAACGTGGTTCAGTCCATTACCGACGCGAAAGAAATACCGCACATTGAGGTGAGGTGGGATGATCATCCTCAAAACGGCACAATAGTTAATATTCATCCTTATCCCGATGTTTTAACTAGAACTTACTTGGATATAATCGAGGCGTGGGGATGGAGGGATTTTGTAATTTTATATGAAAACAATGAAAGCTTACAAAGGGTTGGAGAACTTTTGAAGATGTTTAACCCGTCAAAACATAGGATTGTTGTAAGGCAACTTAAAGATGAGTTCAGGTAACTACGAAAGTAGCACAAACTTCGTAAATACTTAGTCCCGCAATTAGTGTGCGATTTTTAACCTAAGCATTCTATGGTTAAAAATGAAAAAGTTTTTGAACTAGACAGAGAAATGCTTTTCAAAGAATCTACAGCCCATCAAAGGATGTGAGTCCTTTCTTTTCCAAAATGAATGAAATGCAACATAACCGTTTTCAAATTACAAATAAATACTGTAAATAATGCCTTTAATATTTTGTATCTCATTTTCTGGTCGAGTTTTTGATAATATTGTCCGTAACATATTACTAGTTCGGAAAACCGTCATAAAATTAAACCTATTTCCAATTTGTGAGCTAAACCTTGAATATGCGGTATTTTTTTCTGTAAGTATATATAACATTTTGTTGTTGTATATGAGAGTTATTTTTATTTTCAAGGTTTTAAAAAATTTCATCAACAACTTTTTCTGGAAATATTTTTCTAGTACTATATTTTCTACGCATTCTATAGGTATTATTTTTGAAAATTTGGTACACCTAAAAGCCTCTATCGTTTATGTTTACATGACGATTTGAAAGACATTTAAATACCTATTAAGTACTTGCTGACTTTTTATAAACACTTGTTTCAATCTGTCATTATTGTATATAGTTAAAACGGTTAAAACGTCTAAGAAAGGTAATGTGTCTTTTACTTTATTTCGAAGGTATTAATTCCAACAATTTTAAAAACTCTTCCAATGAAGTCAATCCATGTTCTTCACTACCAAAAATCAAGCTATCCAAGATTCCTAACTGCTGATATTGCAGCTACCTTATGGGCTACAAACCCCAAATAGCATCCAATTATACCAGCAATAACTAGTAAACAGCTAGTAATAAATAATTATCCAAAATTAAAAAAAAAGTAAAATTGATATATATTATACAAAAACACATATATTGAAACTCTTAGATAACGTAATCATTCAAAGAAATATCTCATTTTTTATACTAAAATCATCATCAACATCGTTGTCAAAGACCAATCACTTAAAAAAAAAACAGCTACTGCAAAGACATGTTTTTATTTCCACGTTTTACTTTAATTGTTTCATCAGATAGCCTCCCTTCTCATGGAAATATTTTATATACGAGGTTTGATCAAAAAGTAACGGAAACTCAAATTGCGCGTGTTATATCTTGTCTATCGAGTTGATTCTTTTTTGTGTATTAGCAGCACAAGTAGCAAATGAGTAAAACTTACCTCGGTGCTTTTTGGCGATTTTTTGTGTGGTGAAATGTCGGATCAGAGAGTGTGTCTCATATTTTGTTTCAAATTGTTAAAGAATGCCTTTAATGACGATATTATGACTCAGCCAAGAGTTTGGCAATGGTACAAATGTCTTCAAGTAGGCCAAGGAGACATCGAAGATATCTGATCACATGTGAAGATCCTTCTAACCGTTTACTTCGACTAGTATCGAATAGTTCATCACGAATTTTTATTGCCCGGTCATACGATTAACAAGGAGTACTACCTATAAGTTTTGCGTAATTTGCATAATGAGAAAATGATAAGAACACAACAAGATTTTGCACCACGACAACGCACCGGCGTATGCCGCTTTGTTTATCCAACAGTTCTTGGCGAAACACAACAGCGTTGTGATGCTGCAACCACCCTGTTATCCGGACATGATCCCGGTGACTTTTTCCTATTTCTCAAACTCAAAAGGATACACAAAGGACAACGTTTTTTAACAATAGATGAGAAGGGGATGGGACTAAAATTGAAGATTAAATAAATACTTTCTGAGAAGAGTATAAGTTCCCGTTACTTTTTGATCAAACCTCGTATAAACACCAAACTTTTAGGCAAAATGACATTTGACAAATGGCAATGTAAAAAGCGTTGAATATGACTAGATTGATATAAATTGCTTCATTTATCCAACAATATTTGCTATTTTTATTACATTTCTTTGAATTAGTACATTATTTAACAATTTCAATAGGTATATGAGTTTATGTGTTGTATACTTAGTAATACCATTTTTAATTTGGTTTGGATGATTAATTACTAACTGTTTATTATGTACTGTTGGTAAAATTCTGATATATTCCAAATGATTATTTAAATCATCAAAATCATAAGGCTAACTCACGTATCAGCGTATCTCCATCAAATGGTAGGTTTTTTGTTTAAATTATTAGTAGTTCTTTTTCTATAGCCATTTCGGAAATACCACAATTAAATGATTATAAAAATTTTTAGTATCTCTTGAAACCAATTTTCAGCTTATAAGTGGGCATAGTGCGGCGCGGAGTTTAACAGGACCGTAGTCAGATTACGAATGAAAATATTAATATGTTTACAAAAAATATGTCGCAATAGTACTATTACCAAAGAGCAAGGCTAAGTAGAGGATAAAATACCTATATTTTAAATGACACCACTTACCCGATAAACCTTAGTGTTCAGACAAGGCATCCGTGGCATATTGGAAGGAGTTAAAACATTTTACTACGTGCTTTTCTACGTTTTCTTTAGTGAAATGGCGACGTCTATCACTTAATATTAACTTTTGTAGGGAAAATGACCGTTCAACGTCTACTGTTGACAACGGACAGTATGAAAAATTGTTGAGGCATGAACTATATATTGTAACGAATTTGAAATGTTCATGTAGAAACTCATATAAAATCGTATAAAAATTTTAATTATTATTATAGCACCACCAAATTTGTATAAAATTGTTACTATGGATATTCTGGATATAAAACTAGTAATGAT
>NW_019418624.1:8518-12558 GCF_000390285.2 Anoplophora glabripennis | reverse complement strand
TGTCTCAGAATTTTAAACAATGCGCGAATAACGTTTTTGAACAATTAAATGTAGATTAGAATACCTATTGTAGGCCAACTAGATTTTTATTGATATACAGGGTGTTCCCCGATGAGTGAAACTAGTCTTGTGACAAAGAAAAATGTTGGTGTTGAAAGATTTTGCTCTGCTTGTTTGTGAAATAAAAATGTCTTGATTTCAAATCCGTATGTCATGGAAAATTTGAAAAATCCTATTTTATTCGCAAGTAATGGGCCACTTATGTATGAGATATCACAAATACATAAAAACAATTTTTTTCAGCATAACATTTTTTAGTCTCTTATAAAAATCGTTTCATCTATCCGGGGACACACTGTATAAAGTTCATATTTGGTAGTAATCTAATCCCAAATAAATGGCATAGTTTTGTTTCTGTTTTTAATTAATGCCAAAAATTTGAATATTTACCCTTACAATTGAATTGCGGGTGAAAAAATGCAAATGGTGAAACGAAAAAAATATAGACATTTAACAGAGAAATAAATTATCAAATATAAAAAGTTCTGATTTGTCGTTCGCCAAGTAATAAACGCGAAGTAGTAACGGCAACAGCGTAATAGAGTATGAATGAGGATAGGTGGCGGGAAATTTAAATACACTTTTCGATACATAAATTAGTCATTAGAAATGGATTACATTCAACGTGTGTTTATTTGTGTAATTCTGTTTGGAATAATAAAATAAAACGGGAAATTTTCAAATAAAATATGTTTTTTTTGAAATCTATTTTTATTTATGAAGTACGATAGACTTTCAATACAAGAAGCAAAAAATACAACAGTATATAAACAATGAAATTTATACTTTGCACCACAGCGCATATAACAATCTTATGCATTTTGATCAGTTATGACATTTTTAATATTATTCTTCATTTTCCAATTAACATTTCAATAAGTTTTTTGCAAAAAGGGCAGTTTATGCTTTGAGCCATGTACTCCATGCCGATTAGTTGATGCCCTTGAACGGTGTGCGGAGGTTCTGGTTCCACAATCTTCTTTTTAACAACTTTTTTCCTGCTTTTGCTATTTTCTGTTCTAATTCTCAAGCATTCATACTTTCTTTTGATCACAAATTTTTCTTTCCACCCACTCTGTTCTTCATCCTACATTTTATAGATTAAAGCAAGCGAGTTTTCACATAGCATAATGTATACCTACATACATGATAAGAACTGCCAACTTACAAATAATAAACTCAGCATACTCGTGCATTGTTGTTAAGTTTCTGTTGCAACTTTTGGCGTTTATTTTTGGATATTGGGTAAAGAAATAATGTTTGAGAAATGGAAATATATAATTTTAAGTATATTAAACTCGATTTTATTCAATATCTACAAGCAAGTATCTCAATCTACTTACTTTCTAGTCATAAAGAATGCTTTTCTTTGCATTGACAGCAACCCCTTTGTAAGATTTTTCAAGAACTCTAACATTAAACTATTTCATTTTATCATTTTATGAACTGCATATAAAAATATTTTGATGGATTTTTTCACAATTTCAGATTTTAGTATTTTTTTTGTACATGCAGTTTAGAACCAAATTTGAGATTTTATTAAAAAGAAAGTTAATGTAAAATATTAATTAGAAAATAATAACTTTGTTAATATTGAGCTCCCAAACCTTGTAGCTCTTGAACATTTTTAGCACAAAACTTCGATCCTTCTAAACTTATTTCAGTTTTAAAAAGGGAAAGGACTCATACGTCCTTTTTCATAATTTTCTCGTAACATTATACCAGGAACAATCTGTGGTCAATTTCAGATAACTTTCCAACGTATTGACTAAATTATTAACAATTCTATTCGCTGCTCCCGAATATAACCTTAAGGAGCATAACCAAAACCTTCTGACTTCGCCACACAACTTACAATGCTAGCCACAGTCACGTACTCCGGAGAGCCTCCTTGGCCGCTGCAGATATCATCCGTACGCCCTCACCCCGGGTTGTCATTGCCGTCACGGCTTCCGCTGATTGCGGCCCGATTTTATGCCGGACACGTCCTACCGGAAATGCAGCCTCCCGGTCCGCTGGACCAGTAATACGCTACAATACAGTCCACAACATCCCTGAGCTCGCGAAATATTGGATGCGGGTTCTCCATTCGGTGGTCGACTTAGTGAGTCGTAGTCCAGTTGGTGCATGCCGTTATATTCGCTTAGAAAATCAGAAAGATCTATTTTTGCCTTTTTGGCACCAGTAACAGTATTTATATTGCAAATGATAAAATTAAATTTTAAAGTTTTAAAAATTAAAGTTGCTTGTAGATGTTTGAATGGGAACTACAAAAAAGTCATATGTTGTGATTGAATAGCAAGAAAAAGAATTTAATAAATTAAAAATAAAGATTGAGAAAATAAATGTAAGTTTGGTAGTAAAATTACTCTATTTTTGCATGACATTAAAAGCAAAAACATTAGTTAGGAAAGATCCCTACAAACATCGAGTCAATAACATTTATTTTCTAATCTGTTAGTACCAGTGCTAGTTGTTAGAATATATGCCACAATTTCTAGTGAACAGAAGATACATGTTGGTACGAATTATTAATCTTATGTTTGCATAATAGTCCAGACGATATCTGTTTCAAAAAGTCCGTATTTGGATGAATCGTATATCCACGGAGAGTTTTGGCTTTTTGGCTTTAAAATATCACTAAAAATTAAAATTTTTCTATGCGCATAAAAAAAACATGGGCTTAAATTTTGGCGGCACAATATGTAAAAAAATCCAAAAATGACATAATTTCCTTCCTATTTAATTATGTATCTTTTCAACAGTTGCATTTAGGCGAAAATGGAAGAGGAAAAAAATGTTTGTAATTAAATTTTTTACAAAATATGACTAGTTACAAATCGAATGAATGACGATTATTATTGAAAATTCGAAAAAATCGCCAAATTTGGGGTAAAAAAATATTACTCTTTGGGGAATTTTTTTTTTGGGGTCTTTAAATTGGGCATAGGACCTTCATACTTCGCTCTAGGAAACTCCATGTTATGTAGAATCATCACACCAAATTTAATCAAAATCGGTTTGATAGATTTTGCATAATAATTTTGCAATCCAAATTTTGAAAAAAAAATTTGCAAATTTTCAAAATTTTGCACAGCAAAAATCAAGGTCTTTAGAAACTTGAAAATTTAATCACATTTAGAAGGGATCTCAAGCTTTTAAACGCTTTTCGAAAAATTCGAATCCGTCAATTAGGAGAGCTCTGGCGCTTGTTTAAACATTGGTCGAATGTTTGTACTTATAAACAATTAGAATAACTTTGTGAATATTCAACCAAATCAATTTTTTTAAAATAGGTTTTAAAAGTTCTTGGAAAGACTGTTCTTAAAAAAAAACAGATCGATTGGTCAATTAATTACGTAATTATAGCCGATCAAAGTTAACTGTCATTTACACTAAATGTATTGGGACATCCGAGCTAATTTTTCGAAAAATACCTTTGGTATTCCGAGTACCTACCAGGTCTATGTTTGCAATATTTTTCTTCAATGGCAACCTACTTTAAAACGTGTTTAAAGTTATTTATGCAAGCGAGAAATTCAAGAAAATCGTGCGGGTGGCGGTGGTGGTGGAAGCAGAGAGCGCGGCCGCTTCGGCCTGCTCGAAATTGAATCGGCGTTCAAAACCGCGACGCGCTTAAAAATTTTTAATATCTCGGCTTCTAGAGTTCTGATTTTGATGATTTTTTTTTAAATCGATGTCTCGCATTTAAAAAAAACAATTAGCGCATTTTCAAATGCCTATCGTTAATAATTATTGGTTTTTCAATAGACCGATAATTATTTATCTTTAAACTTCCTTTAATTTTCAACTTAATTTTTTTATTATTACAAAGGTAAGTGCATAAACTTATATACTGTTAAAATTAGTAAATAATTTTTAATGTCTCTAAAAATGTACACAAACTTTTGTTTTAAATTTATGAATGTATATTATATGTATTTATTTATATGTATAAAAATATATATTAAGAATTTAAT
>NW_019418624.1:0-6373 GCF_000390285.2 Anoplophora glabripennis | reverse complement strand
TTTTTTTTAATCTGGATTGCAAAATTATTATGCAAAATCTATCGAACCGATTTTGATGCAATTTGGTGTGACGATTCTACATAACATGAAGTTTTCTTGAGCCAAGTATAAAGGTCGTACACCCAATTTAAATACACCAAAAAAATTCCCTAAAAAGTATTGTTTTTTAACCCCATTTTTGTGATTTTTTCGATTTTTACCATAATAATCATGATTCATTCGATTTGTAACCAGTCATGTATTGTAAAAAATTTAATTACAAACATTTTTTTCCTCTTCAATTTTCGCCTAAAATCAACTCTTGAAAAGGTACATAATTAAATAGGAAGAAAAATGACATTTTTCGATTTTTTTTAACATATTGTGCCGTCAAAAGTTAAGTTCACGTTTTTTTTATGCGCATAGAAAAATTTTCTTTTCTAGTGATATTTGAAAGCCAAAAAGCCAAAAATCTCCGTGGATATACGATTCACCCAAGCCAAAACAGATACCGCCTAGTCTATAAGTCCTACACTACACCTCTACCTATTTAGATGTAAAGTAGATAAATTGCTGTTAAATGTAGGTAAACATTTTTTGGTAAGCATGAGGACGTACAAGCAGTTTTTTGACATATTAACTTCATTCTCGGTTAGTACCTTCAAGAGACATATCAATCCTACTCGCGCAAGCGCCAAGCCCGGCAAGACGCCGCTGCCGCGGTGAAAAACTAGCGGAACTTAAATTGCATCGGGTGGATATGTAAGATTTTCCCAAGACATCTAGTGGGCCAGTGGGTGGCGCGTATCCAATTATAACTTCCCGACGAATTTCTCATTTCGAGACAATTAAGCGGCATATTATAGTCAGTGGAGCGTCTTTGCAATACAGCCACGTCCCGGCCAACTCGTCTCCACAAATTATACTTTGGGGAACATTAATTTTCGTGATGGAAGACGCCGGGCGTCTCCCGTTTCCATAGGACGCCCTAGTCCGGTCGGTTTATCTGAAACGTCGGCTTGCTATCTAACTTTGATGGATAGACTAGTCTCTTTGGCTTTTTTTTGTAAGCCATAGTTCATACGGCGTTGCTGAATATTTATCGGATTGGATTTTCTGTAGAAAAACAAGTTTTTATTAACGATTTGCTGAATTATCCGAGACTTTGTAGGAAGTGGACATAAATCTAACTCAAATATCCTTGACAATCTTAATTCAAGTCTACTTACATACTTCCACTTGTGCACATACATTTTCAATAGAACAAATGCAATTTCAAGTATACTTGAAAGTGTATAAAGAGTGTCCAAGTTTCAAGTGAGTACAAAGTAGGCATAGACAATAAACAATTTTTAAAACGTAAATAAACATAAATTTTACTCAAATATCCCTGACTCAAGTGTATTTGTACACTTTCAAGTATATAAGTATGCCTTCAAATGAACAAGTAAACTTCAAGTTCACATATTCATTTTCAAGTTCACAAGTATAGTTTACTAAAAAGTGTACAAGTACATTTGCAATCGAAAAAGTACACGTTCAAGTACACACGTAAACTATAAGGTGCACACATACACTTTCCTAGACAGAGTATCAAGTATGTCCAAGTACAAGTCCCAAATATTTCAATTTTTTTTAAAACTTAGATATCAAATAGGGTCCACTATTAAATTTAACTCGGACATCTCTGATAAGGTCATATTTGTGTGCTTGTACACTTTTGAACGCATACGTATATTTTAAATTTAACAAATACTTTTAAGTATAGGCATAAACTTTCAATTTCACTAGTATACTTTATTTGAAAACATATCCAAGTACAAGTTTTAAATGTTTGAAGTATAAAAGAAGCGTATAAATATAAAAACTTGTAAACAATTTCGAAAAATGGACAAACATTTAACTCAATTGGATAAGTACACTTTCAAGTTTACACGTTTACTTATAAGTGTACAAGTACACTTTACTTAAGAGTGTATCAAGTACGTCCAAAATCAAAACAAGTACAAGTTTCAAATATTTCAAGTAAGTTCCAAGTAAGCTAAGACATATAAACACTATTTGTACACTTTCAAGTATGCAAGTCAGTTTGAATTGAACAAGTATACTCTCAAGGACAAACGTGCAGATTATTTGAAAGTGTATCAAGTGTGTTCAAGTATAAATATAAAAACTTGTAAACAATTTCGAACAATGGACAAAGGTTGAACTCAATTGGACAAGTACACTTTCAAGTGTACACGTTCATTTTTAAGTCGACTTTACTTAAAAGTGTATCAAGTATGTACAAAATCAAAACAAGTACAAGTTTCAAATATTTTAAGGAAGTACCAAGTAAGCTTAGACATACATTATTTGTACACTTTCAAGTACACAAGTCAGTTTCAATTGAACAAGTATACTCTCAAGGACATACTTGCACTTTATTTGAAAGTGTATCAAAAATCAAACTTGTAAACAGTTTCCAACAATGGACAATCATTTAATCAATTGGTACACTTTCAAGTGTACACGTTTACTTTTAAGTGCACCAGTATACTTTACTTAAAAGTGTACTTTCAAGTATAGAAAGTCAGTCTCAATTGAACAAGTATACTTTCAAAGACATACGTGCACTTTATTTGAAAGTGGAGCAAGTGTGTTCAAGTACAGATTTCAAATGTTTCAAGTACAAAGTAAGCATAGACNACTTGTATACATACATTTTCAATTGAACAAATCCAATTTCAAGTATAATTTAAAGTTTATAAAGTGTGTCCAAGTTTCAAGTGAGTACAAAGTAAGCGTAGACAATAAACAATAACAATAAAGTACCTACAAGTTTTAAATATTTGAAGTATAAAAAAGCGTATAAATATAAAAACTTGTAAACAATTTCGAACAATAGACAAACATTTAACTCAATTGGATAAGTACACTTTCAAGTTTACACTTTTATTTTTAAGTGTACAAGTACACTTTAGTTAAGAGTGTATCAAGTACGTCTAAAATCAAAACAAGTACAAGTTTCAAATATTTCAAGTAAGTTCCAAGTAAGCTGAGACATTTAAACACTATTTGTACACTTTCAAGTATAGAAGTCGGTTTCAATTGAACAAGTATACTCTCAAGGACATACGTGCATTTTATTTGAACGTGTATCAAGTGTGTTCAAGTACAGGTTTTAAATGTTTCAAGTATAAAAAGCGTATAAATATAAAAATTTGTAAACAATTTCCATCAATGGACAAATATTTAACCAATTGGACAAGTACACTTTCAAGTGTACACGTTTACTTTTAATTGCACAGGTACATTTTACTTAAAGGTGTATCAAATATGTCCAAAATCAAAACAAGTACAAGTTTCAAATATTTCAGGTAAGTACCAAGTAAGCTAGACATATAATCACTATTTTTACATTTTCAAGTATACAAGTTAGTTTCAATTGGACAAGTATACTCTCAAGGACATACTTTCACATTATTTGAAAGTGTATCAAGTGTGTTCAAGTACAAGTTTTAAATGTTTCAAGTATAAAAACTTGTAAACAATTTCGAACAATGGACAAAAATTTAACCAATTGGACAAGTACATTTTCAAGTGTACACGTTTACTTTTAAATGCACAAGTACACTTTACTTAAAAGTGTAGCAAGTATGTCCAAAATCAAAACAAGTACAAGTTTCAACTATTTCAAGTAAGTACCAAGTAAACTTAGACATTTAAACACTACTTGTACACTTTCAAGTATGGAAGTCAGTTTCAATTGAACAAGTATACGCTCAAGGACATACGTACACTTCATTTGAAAGTGTGTTCAAGTACAGGTTTCAAATGTTTCAAGTACAAAGTAAGCATAGACCTATAAACATTTTTAAATCATAAATTGGCGGTAATAAAGTAAAAGAGAAATTTTGTTATTCGACATATGCACATTACTTTCAATAAAAATAGTGGAACGGAATTTAACTCGTCGCTATGCAAAAATACCCTTCCGACACCAAATTTCGCGTGAAACGTCTCTTTCGAAGGGCTTGGGAACGACGCAGGACCTCGTGTGACCGGCATTCGTGGCTGATGGGGGTGAGCTGGATGTTTTAATTGCTCGGATGTCGCGCGTGTAAATAGGGAACCGGTCTGGGTATCGAATATATGGATGTAAGTGAAACCAAGCGGCGGCTACCAGATCATCCCCAGCTGTGCTCTGTTTACTTCATCTGGTTGTGTTTCGCGGCTCAATGAACTCCTCGGAGGATGGCCGGGGGTCGCATCGGTTGTCTTCTTCCGATTTTTCAGTCGTACAGGGTGCCTGTTAATTAGTAACTTTTTAATTTGAAAATTTGTCGCATTACTTTGAACGTGCTTTATCTCAAATGTCTAAATTTTTGCCTCTTTACAGTTATGTAGTCTTTTTTATGTTCTCGAATTATTTTCTACTTATTGCCCCTCACAAAAAAACCCTCCAATCTTGAACACAAAGCGGTTTCGATTCCCGCAGATTAAGGAAATCGAAAAATATCCAGAATTCTTCTCGAATCGCAATCAAATCAACACAAACATCATACCTTGCCCATTACCGGAAAATTAAACGACGTCGCCCGATGAAAGCGACCATCGGAGTATGAAATATTTCCCCGGGGTGTCACAAGGATAAACACACATGCTCGACATGCCTCTATTATTATGATAACGCGACCTCGATCGGCGACATTCTTCCACACGGATGGTCTGATCCCCGCAGGGGGCACATGGGATCTTTATTCTTTACGGATTAAAATTGGTACGACTGCAGGGAGCGTGTAATCGCGCTTGTTTGGGTCGCAACTGTCTTTATCAAAAATCAAAACAGAAAATGTGGGGTTCAAAAGGCCGTTGGCCCGCGAAATCGCCCTGTCAGGGCAAATACGGGCAGATGGGGACTCGGTGCTGAGTTGCTGTTTTGCTTTAGTGGATAATTAAAAAATTTTATTATTCGGACCGTTAGTTTGACATGCGGTTTGAACTTGGGCTACACGGTATAAACACTGGTAAGAAAAAATGCCATACGAATTTCTGTCATTAGAAGATTATTTTAGGCGAGCGGTTCACCCCTAAGGAAAAGGCATAAACCGACTAAATTTTTAAAACAAAAATCTACAGCAAGAAACTTTTTTTATTTTATAAAGTGTATTTTTCTGATAATTTACATATTTTTCTTATATTTCGACGTGGTCAGTCTGTTATTAACAAAAAAGTTGTACAAAAAAATTACTCGTCGAATGGCTTTGAAAATAGTTTTTAGTTGTAAAATGGACCAAAATAAACACTTTTTAATCTTTGAGAAAAATTCAAAAAATGCTTCGTTTCCGAGATATCTACAATGCAATGTGAAAAAAGTGACGAAATCGACAAACTTTCGGAATTTTTTTCTCAAAAACTACTGAACAGATTTTAATTCTAAAAGAAGCATAATAATTGTCAGTTTTTCTGCTTTAAAATAACTTTTTTTGGAATGGGTCAATCATTTTATTGAAGGTCTAAAGCGAGTAAAAAAAGTCTTTTAAAGAAAATTATAATAACACTTCAAATTTAAATTTTCTTTTTACAATATCTTGGATTAGATTATATTTACAATAAACATTGTTATGATTTTTTTTAATCGATGTATGCTAACAGTACAAATGTTCAAAAGGTCATTTTGTTTGGTTTTGTAGCCGGAGTAAGGTTTTTGCAAGTAATTAGTAAAATTTATGTATTCGATTTTTGGTTTTATAAATGGCTAAAATCGATTTGAAAGTTATACCAAAACTAAACTAAATAAGCTTTTTAAATCGTAAAATTAACCTAATAATAATAATTGACCTAGCGGTCTCGAAAAATAAAAAAGTTACTGGATAATTTATTTTATAGGATAATAATTATTTTATTTTTATTTTACAAAAATATTAAGAGCAATAAAAGTATATTAATTTCTTTTTTATTTATTAGCCGATTGAATCATTAAATTTTATTGTTATATATCGATTAAAAATATCCTAATAACATTATGTTTACTGTGAATATAATCTAGTACAAGATATTGTAAAAAGAAAATTTGAATTTGAAGTGTTTCGGCGCGACGTAGCACCACTGACGACGATTTTCTTTAAAATACTGTTTTTTTACTCGCTGTGTACCTTCAATAAAATAATTGACCAATACCAAAAAAAATATATCTTAAAGTAGAAGATCTGCCGTTTATTATGCTTTTTTAGAATTAAACTGTTCAGTAGTTTTTTAGAAAAAAATTCCGAATGTTTGTCGATTTCGTCACTTTTTTCACATTGATTACATTGCAAATATCTCGGAAACGAAGCATTTTTCGAATTTCGAAGAACAAAAAGTGTTTATTTTGATCTATTTTACAATAAAGAAGCTATAATAATAATTGACC
>NW_019418623.1:0-12575 GCF_000390285.2 Anoplophora glabripennis | reverse complement strand
TTAGGGAGGCTAGAAGTTAAGGTATTATTTCAGAAATTTAAAAAACGAACTTGAATCTGAGCCATACACACTGGCCGCAGGTGTGGGGGGGGGGCTCTGCAGTACCGCCTCCTAGGAGTTTTAATAGTAAAGCAATTCTATTTAAAATTTAGTTTACAATGTCATCTAGATAATTAAATAGTCTTATGAAACACATTAAAAAGTAAATACTAAATTTGTAACGTGCAGTCAATTATAGAAAGACGGACTAGCGCATCTTTACTATGCAGTTTGTTTTTTTTTTAGTTCACCTATCATCCAATAATGGCTATACACCCCTTTTTTCATATTAAAAGTAATTTATTTACGTGTGGTGTAAAATTTTGTTAGCTATGTATTGTTTCCTGTGTTGTTTAAAGGATTGTAAAAGTTTAAATTAGATTGTAAAAACAGCCTCACACCACTTGCAATGCTATCTATCCAAAAATCAGTGGTGCGAGAAATATCAAACTTTAATGAAAAATTAATGGAAAAGTTATTTTCAGACAAAAGCAGACTCTCACTATAAAAAAATGTTGCGCACATTATATTTCAATAGTATTTAAAATAAAAGTACCCAATTATATAATTTTTTTTTAAATACTTTTTACCTAAATATTTCCGCCCTCCCTGGTATGGAAATCAATAATAGCCGCCATTGGCTGCACATTATAATAAACTGCAATGCATTTTGTTTACATCTCTTATAGCTGTTTTACATTGACAATTTATTGATCATGAAGTCGCTTCATTAAGAAATTGGAGAAGTGTAATGCACCAAATCTATCTGCTGTCAAATAACTTCATGAATTTATTCATCAAGTTCTTGACGAATTAGAGCATGTTCTAATTTTCGTCAATTTCTTCGTGAAATTCAGAAGTACCAACCCAACAGATTTCCAGCCTCAGATCAGTAATGAGGTATTGGAATATGTAAATAATTGTGTGGCGTCGTACTAGTTTTGCATTGTTTTTACTCATGTGTTACTTACAAACACTAATATTTATATAATATGTGTCAAAACCGCTGTTGTATCACTACAATTATGAGTGGAAAGGTGACATTTTTGAAATTTATTTGCTTCTTTGATTCGTTGGTAGAACTGATTCATGCGTCAAAAAACTTGATAAAGTCTGTAGCAGTGTAANCATTTGCTGCTAGTGCACAAGGATTCAGTATGTCAATATTACTTTAAACTTAAAACCAAAAAGGTCTGTTTCTGCCTGTTTTTATAACTATACTTATTACTTGTAGTACCAAAACATGACAACTTTGCTGAATTTTGATCAGTACACAAAGATAATTGAACTGAAACTGTTATTTTCCAGTAGTACTAAATTTACGGCCTCCAGAGATTTGCTACCTACATCGAAGACGATTGTCACTGAGCTCAGAACATTTAATTAGCTCCTTGTGGGAAATTTTCTAATTAAAGGTAGTCGTAATGGTTGTTAATTGATTTAATTTGGTTTTGATTATAGATTTAATGTTTAACAATTAAATCATTACGTGTTAATGTATTAGTTACAGTAGTATAACTCGTTCATGGAATCTTTCAGTCGCAGAAATAAGAATGGATCATTTCTAAGTTCCTACATAAAAATTTTGAACCACTAGTTTTAAGGCAACAATTAACGTATTGTCGGTAATTATTTATTTGTGGTATATTCAATTATTCTCCTTGTGTGTTTGGAAAAAAAATAACCATTTGCCCCAAAAGGATGACAATAATCTCTATAACACATCACTAGAGATCGGAAATGTGGTAATTGGTTGGTTGAGGCCGCGTTCTCTTTTATGAAATTTTATTCAAACAAAAAGTGGAACCTACCATAAAATATATAGGTATAGTACGTAATAATAAGTACCAGCAGAAGTTAATAAAATAATAATTTCTTGCTCATAAGGACAACGATTCTAGAAAATAATTAACAGTATGTTCTGGGATTAATCGACGATCGGTAAATACCCATTTCAAAAACGAAAATGACCGTTCAACATTTACCGAAGTAAGTCACAGGTGCATATCTAAAATAGTCGAAGATTTTAATAGATGCAATTTTTACTAGTGGTGTCGAAGCATCAACTACTTCACGTTTTCGTAATCCCACTATATACAGTAATATGTACATTCATGAATCTCGAATCTAAAGCTTCGCATCGATCAATTTATTTCATACGTATCTAGATGCCCCTAATGCCTGCCCTGTCGGCCTAGCGTGCCGGTGAACAATCCAACTATTTCATTGTCGTTTGTGCGAGTTTGAAGATTTGCTTGGTCGAGTGTATGGCAAGTGTTTTTATAACATTGTGTATTGTGAGCCTAGAGCGGCCTATTTCAGCTATTACAACGCGTATTATCACATAACGACTCGCACTTGTGATAGAAAATAGTATGTGCAACTCGTTCGGAAAAGTTGCCATAGCGCCACTTGGGAGCTTTCCGCGTGGCGCTGTTGTCAACTTTTCCTCACTTTTCCACACAATGTACTATTTATTTGATTGTCGCCACAAAGTTTCCGATGTCTACACATTTTACACACAGTTTACATTTAAAAAACCCTGTTTTCACTATCAAATCTTCTCAAATTGACTTAAATGTCAAATTATCTACTTTCTCAATCTGAGTTAGGCAAAACTAAATTTTAAACTGATCTTTTAAAATAATAACAAAACTTTATATTTTAAATGTGTTACTGCTTCTTTTGATAGGAATGTAAGTAATACTTTTTTTAACAAATGTTATAAAATTTAAACAAAAAGTATGTTGAAACCTGTATATCTCAACAAATCTTTAGTTTTCTTGTAGAATTAAGAAGTTTACACTATCTACGTATATTTCGTTAATCCTGTTTTAGAGAAATAAATAAAAAATTGCATACAACTTGCTGAAACTGATTGTTTTTTCTTCTGTAATTGGGTAAAATTTTACGTTCTGCTTTTTATTATTATTGTTGCTAATTGCAGCAGTAATTGACGTAATTATTGGCTGGATGATTTCCGGGCCAATTGCCACGTCCTTGATTTAAGATTTTTTCTACAGGGTGTAACAGTGACGTTGCGACAAACTTTGAGGACTGATTACATTCGTCAAAATGAACAAAGTTCTGTTCTAAGACAAAATCTAAGGGCTTTACAATTAATCAGGTAAAGCGCATTAAAAAAAAATTAAGCAATAAGTACTCAAAAAAACTCTCGTATAAACTTCTCCGCAAACTCTTAATTTTCATCCTTCCTATTTTCCTTTATATCTTCCAAATGGCTGCAAATTTGGCGTTCCAAGCGGTATCTTAACGAATATTTTTAATAATGTTTCTTGTGTGGTCCAGGAATTTGCAATTAAGTGGATTTTATTTTTTTTCTCCAAAAATTAATCAAGATACGAAAAACATTCAAGAGACAAAAAAGTTGTATTTTTAGTGGCTTAATCTAAAAAAATATAAATATTACAAAAAGTCAGTGGCGTACACTTTTTTTGTTAAAAATATTTGTTAATGTACCGCTCGGGATGCCACTGGATTTAACAAGTTAGGGCTAAACTAGCCCCTTGGCACTACAACTAACACTGCCAAATCACAACAAAATTGGGTAAAGGGTATTTAGCAAAATAGCAATTTTTTTACAAAAATTAACACCCTGTATTTAGAGCCACCTTTTTATCAGGAGAAAAAGATACTGCTCCAAGAAGAATTTCAGATAGATTATTCCAATCGACAAGTACCAAATAAAAAAATGTTTGTGAGACTCAATATTTAAGATATTATAGGAGTTTTGAACACCAATACAGTTATGTGGAACGGGAGAATGAGAAACTTAAGATCAGAAATTGTAAATGCCATGGAAGAGGATCCATCCTGGTACCAGTACGGAAAATTAG
This sequence comes from Anoplophora glabripennis, assembly GCF_000390285.2. NCBI lineage: Eukaryota > Metazoa > Arthropoda > Insecta > Coleoptera > Cerambycidae > Anoplophora > Anoplophora glabripennis. Next base: position 8,679 of record NW_019418623.1, on the reverse strand, counting down.
CCTCAAGGTTTCGGGTATGTCATATGACTACTATATCTACCTGTATATTATGTTCAGAGATACAGGCGCTGAAACCCGAAGATTTGCCAACGCCTATAGAATTCTGCAAGTAGTTAGAGGAAAATGCAACGAAGAAGACCACTTTTGACTTTAATAAAATTCTGCACATTTCACTTAAATTATGAAATTTGACAACAATGCATACCGCAGTTCCCAAGTGTGTATGATCTGTAACTAACACACGCCTTTGTTTGAAGACACATTAGCTTGTTCAGCGGCGGGGTATGAAAATTACGAAACCATTGTTAAAAAAAATAATTCGGTGATATCGGTGAAATCACGGTGATATTTGAGAAAATAAACTTATTATATGTGTTCCGAAAGGTCAGAGGTAGCCTTCGTTAAATATCACCTCCATACAAAGTTACGCCCTGTATAATCATATTTACGCCAATGTAAAAGTTATTAAATAACTAATGAAGCTTTCTAGGAAACACTATAGTGGACTTTAGCACTATAAATTATCTTTTCTGCTTCCCATTCCATAGGCAAAAATCATATTTCTTTTTCTAAATTTTAACACTCTTTAATTCTGAAGCTAGACCGCTTAGAACATATAGGGTGTCCTCAGTTCGGGTTGCCTATACCTGAAATGGATACAAAATTTCAATTGTCAAAAAAATCATTCTTCATAAAAATTGTTACTTATCCAGAAGCCCTTGGCAAGATAGTCATTTGTTCAATTTAATGTACAGGGTGTTCAAAAATTTGGAAAAGGTAAAAACAGTAAAGAGTAAAGTACCTTAAATCTTAACGCTACCTGAAAAAGTAATTGGGAAAACTTGCTTGGAATTAAATTTTATGTTTAAAAAAAAATACTAGACATTCTGAAATATTCTAGGACTCTACTTATTTTTTAATACTTTCGGAGAAGCCAGTCTATTAAAAAAATATTGTTTTATTGAAAAACAGATACACATGTTTACATATTAATAATTTATTTTTTATACAGGGGGATCAAAAACCTCAAAAACATTAATCCAACATTTATTTTGAGAACACTACAGAACCAGTATGTACGCGCCATTACAAAACTATTCTACATGAAGTCCACCAAGTTCAACACACCTCTCCAATCTTTTTCTCAATGCAGCGTAGGTCGAATGTATCATTTCTTCATTTATTTGGCCAACAGCTTCAATTTTCCTGCTTTTCAAGAAATCAACATTGTGTTTCACTGGCTCTCTGTACACTCTTTCTTTCAAGAAGCCCCAAAGGAAATAATCAAGCGGCGACAAGTCAGGGGGCCAACAAATAGGACCATATCTTCCTATCTACCCACTTCTCTCGAAATTTTCTGTTAAGCCAATTGGGGACTAGAATTGTTTAGTGAGCGGGACATCCGTCTTGTTGGAAATACGCTTTTTGTCTATATTCCAAATGTTCTTCTAATTCCGGCCAGAAAAACGTGTCTAGCATCTCCAGATACGTATATTGATTTAAATTTGCTTCAAAAAAAGTATGGCCCAATTATTCGATTGAAAGTAATCGCGCACCAAACATTTACTTTTTTGAACCATTGACTTCTTGAAGTAACTGTAAAGGAAAGATCTACTTGCGACCAAAAACGACAATTTTGCGACGATACCACTCCATTGGTAGAAAAAGTGGTTTCAACGGAAAAAAATATATTTTTGTGAAAATGTCCATCTACCAAAATCCTTTCTCCTATCTCTAACCAGAACTACAAACGATGTGCATCATCGCCAACTTCTAGAGTGTGAATTACTTTTGCTTTGAAAGCCTTAAACTTATTTTCTCGAATGTCGAGTATTAACTAGAAGGCCATGCTTTCATATTTAACCATAAAATTTTATTCCAAGCAACTTTTCCCCATTACTTTTTCACGTAGCGTTAAGATTTAAAGTATTTTACTCTTCACTGTTATTACCTTTTCCAAATTTTTGAACACCCTGTACATTAAATTGAACAAATGACTATTTTGCCAAGGGCTTCTGGACAAGCAAACATTTTATCTGCCCCTTTTTCAACTTCAAATGCCTTTTCAGTGAACGATCAGTACAATTCATGATAGGAAACCGAATTCGAAATTAAACACATTTAATTATCGCCGCACTTGTGCTGCTTTCTTCAGCTTCATTTATTCAGCGATTACGATATAATATTCACAAGACGTGTTCTTATTCAATTTGAACTAATTATAACGATTTATTAGGCAGCATATAATAGGAAAGCCCTTAAAGCAGCGTTTAAGGCTTAATTAATATTATTATTTATTATAATGATCGAGCAATTATAACAAACGCAGGTGCTACAATAACGGCAGAATAAAAGTACGAACCACCGGTACTATGGTTATTAATTGTACCTAATTGAGCTCTCGTGTATTCTTTAAACAGAAAAGGCAATAAAACTTTAAATATTGAGCCTAGGCAAAAAATACCGCGAATGAGCACGCTTTGTTACGCCAGGTGTGTCTACAGTAGGTCTATGCTCTATTGTTCAGCAACCACCTGCACAATTTAAAAATTGGCCATTACACTATGTCAGTTGGAAAAAAATGGTGTACTGTTTAATTAATCGCTGCATATCAGTCATGTTTTCCGATGGAATTACTGATCAGTGGTACTAGATATTAAATATTTACATATTGGAATGCAGCTCATAATATTAAAAATGCAAGTGATCAAGTAACCAAAAAATTTTAAATAAGTGACCCATAGGTGATCTTACTGATATAAGTTAATAGAAATATTAGCACACTTCGTTAGGAAAACATGTATTTTTAATATTTTAACAACTGCACGTATATAGGGTGTCTGCAAAAGAATGGGCTAAATTTCACGATTATGATAAAATTAATGACAGCAATACTAACAAAAATTTGTCGGCACATGCTTCAATTTCAGAATACAGCACATTGAATTGAAAAAGTTTAACTTACTTTTAACCATATCTTGAAGATCTATACAGCAATTGTTTCCTAGTTTTACAAGAAGAATAATATCCTGCACCACTATCATTAGGTATAATTTCATTGTCAGTTAATTAGAAAATCCAGTGGCGTGTAAATATTATTACTAGGCATCGGAAACTTTGTGGCGACAACCAAATAAATTCTGCTAGTAAGCGGCAATACTCGTTGTAGTATCAGAACTAAGCTAAATCTGTGGTCAAGCCGCTTGTTGCTCTATACCTACTCACAATACACGATGCTACTGATAGCTACAAAAACAAGTACCATACACTCCACCAAGCAAAGCGTCAAACTCACTCACACATGCACAAATGACAATGAAATGCATGGACAATGTCAAAGAACAAAGTAGTTGATTAGTAAAAATAGCATCTATTAAAAACTTCGACTATTTTAAACAGAGACTTTATGTTATTATATGCTAATTCTTTATTATATATTATTATATACAGAGTGGCCAAATGAAAACGAAACAGAGCCATTTTCAGGAGCTGCCTCAAAATTGTAGAAAAACGCTCAGACCCGTCGATTTTAGATTAAAGGGGACATTCTTTGCTGGTATTTTTGACTCCGCCACTTTCACCCCCAAGCAAGGTTAAGCATCACCCCAAAATATTTAAATGGGATTGGACGTTGAGTAATATTTCTTTTGAAAGCTCTTACAATTCTCTTTACAACAGACTTTAAATTTTATAATTCCGCCCAATACTTTGAAAAAAATTTACATTTTAAAATTTAAATTATGTTTAGTTGCTTACTTACTACTTAGTTGATTAAATGTTCAAACTGATGACCGCCCGCTTCCATACAAGAATAAAGATTTTGTTCGAAACGTTCGCGCACATTCCGAAGCATTTCCGGAGTGATTCGACGGCATTCGTCGACGATTCTTTGACGCAAATCTTCCAGCGACGCTGGCTGTGTTTTATAGATTTTACTTTTTAGGTATCCCCACAAAAAGAAATCAAGGGGCGATAAATCCGGTGATCGTGGAGGCCACTCAATGCTGCCTCTTCTCCCAATCCAATTCCGTAGAAAACGTTGGTCCAAATACTGACGGACAATTAACGCATAATGCGGAGGAGCACCGTCCTGTTGAAAAATCAAATGATCTTCATCATACTCTGGAACATTTTCAATAATATCAGTCAAGGCAGGGTCAATAGCGTCTTCCAGTAATTGCAAATACATTTGGCCAGTCAAATTACCAGGTAGAAAAAAAGGACCCACCAGCCGGTCACCGAAAATTCCAGCCCATACATTTAATTTTTCCGGTTGCTGTGTATGCACCTCGTGAAAAACTCTTGGGTTTGAATCGGACCAATAGCGGCAATTGTGACGATTTACCGTCCCGTTCAAGAAAAAACTGCATTCATCAGAAAAACAGATGTTAAAAAGGAACTGTGGATCGTTCCCTGCTCGCTCACTCATTATTTCGCAAAATTGCAAACGGCGGTCATAATCATCCTCATGAAGTTCCTGGACTAAATGTATTTTGTATGGATGGAATTTATTCTTCTTCAAAATGGTTTGTATGCTAGTTCGATTGATCCCAGACACAGATGCCAGCTGCCTCGTACTTAATGTAGGATCAAGATGAACTTGTCCCAAAACTGCAACTTCACTAGCTTCATTAACTATAGGTTTTTTAATTTCTCGTTTTTTATTGGCTACGTTCAATGTCTCTTGAATTTTTTTACTAACTCTAGAACATACTTCCTCCTGACATGTCGATCTTGATGTTGTTCATTAAATAGCTGAGTTGTTCTATTCGCACATTTATTGTTCATAAAGTAAAGCGAAATGATATATTATATCCTTTCCGCAATGGAATAAACCGTAGTGTTTAATTTTCAAAAACACAAGTGAACAAACTACCAACCAACGCTTCCAAATAATATTAAAAAATAATTTGGAATCCACTAATTTTACGTTCATTGTGTGAGTATAGCATTCATTTCTGGATTTTACAATTGTGTTTTTTTTACGAAAGTGATAACAAACCGTCAAAAACCAATGTACCCAAGAAATACTAAACGATCTGTCAAAATATATTATAACAAAATCTGTAAATCCTTACGTAATTGGAAAAGGGCAGAAATGACTGAAAAAGGTTTAACAATTACAAGATGTCTTATTTTCTTAATAAAAAACCTTCTTTTCGTTTTTTAAAAGTATCTTGCTTATTGTTTTGATGGACCCAACAAACCCTATATGACTATGCTCTACAGAGAACGTTCTATCCAAATATGTAAAAATATACAGGGTGTTCCATTTAACTTAACAAAGTTAACATCCGCGGCCATTTTATTTGGACTTCATCTGTTTTTCTACTATCTTTTTCGAAAAATTCATAAAAAATCGTGCAACTTTTATATTTAACATTTTTTTATAACTCTTAAAATAAAGAAGTTAAAGGGGGGGGGGGTCAAAATATAGTGAATCACCCTGTGCTATATAATGGCACATAAATTTTTTTTTAAATAAATAAAATCGAAATTACTTCTTTCTGAAAATAAGCTACATATGTGAAAATCTATGTCTAGTTTATGTAAAAGAGTGATATAAAAAATTTTTTACTATTTCATTTGCAAAAAAGGACAATTTTATTTTAAATATGACCAAGATGATCTAGGTTACCACACTAGAAGGTATCAATGAGCGCAAGTGTGAATATTTATAGGTAGGTATTATGAGGTACTCGACTTAAAATTCCATATACGTAGTTTATCGTCCTAAGGCTGTGGCTCGTGGAAATTTATTTTTTCAACTTCCCAAATTACATCGGGATTCCAACATTTTAAGCCCAGATTTTTTAATGTAATTAACATTACTCTCTTTTACAAATCGACACTAACTTGTAGCAATAACATTAATTGGCTATTTGGCCATTGCTAAACGCCAGGATGGAAAAAACAACTAAAATAATTGTTTATTGTTTCCTTTACAATTCCAAATTGAAATTGAATCCACCATTAAAGTTCGTTTTTTAATCAGTTCAACTCAATTTAATCTTGTTAATTTTAATCTAACTGGTGGTGAGATGACTTATAGTAGTTGCAAAAAAGCAAAACCACATTTTTAATCAAAATTTAAAGATTTTGAAAGTAGTAGTTTTAATAAAACATTTGCATCAAGATGCTGGCCTTGTTATTTTGCAATTTGGAAGTTATAAAAACTGATATTAGATATATAAATGAAATATAGATAAATAATGTTACCTAAATCATTTTTTTCAAATTAATATTTTTTAACCAACCAGATGTCTCTTTAGTTGTTAGAAGTCAACTATTTGTCGAAGAAGCATTGAAATAAAAAAATTTTTTAATAAGTTTATTTCTTCTATGCATTCCATGTTCAAATATTTGGTTTTCAGTAATTAATCGTAGAAAGTAAAGCAAAAATCATAAATTAGTTTTGGTTATCATATTTTTAAAATTAAATAAAAGTACATAATAAAAAATATTTGTATAATTTAAAAAAATATAGCTGTTCCAGGTATGGAAACCCACCAACTGGAGAACTATTATTACACAAATACGTGTTTATTTTGTATACTAACATTTTTTTGAATGATTAACTAGCATAAAATTCGATCACTTTCTTGGATTATTAAAAAAATGGATTCAATTAAATATTGCAGTGAGATGGTGTAAAGATCTGTTTAATTTCAATTTTCACGATCATTTGCTTCTACGTTTTTATCCCTAATATTTAATCGACCAATTAAATAATTTACCACAATTTTATGTACCTAATGCTCATATAATTTTGTATCAATTTAAAAGAAGGATTCGGAAGGCGTGCTAAGTTTAACTTTCTTTAAAAGGTGACTAATTCAAATCAAGTCTAAAAATTTTCCTAAAATTCTCATAGGATGAAATCATTTATTTAGTCATAATATTTGGTTAGATTATTTTAACTTTTTTAAATAATTATCGGTTAATATGGATGAGACAATATGTCTAGATATTGCTTGGCTTGAGTAATTGCTGGAGGTGTCTCCAGTAAACAGAGTAGTTGGTTCCTAAAATATCATTAATTTTATATACAGGGTGTTTGGTGCATCGTTTGCCAAATTGAATTGGCCGAAAGGAGAGGGATTTGCAATCTCTTCAGCCCCAATCCACTTTTGGCTCCATGGGATTTTTTAAATCAACTTTATCACTGTTGTTTTGAAAAATCCCAAAATTCAGTATTTAAAGTTAAATTTAAAAAAGTTATTGGTATAATCTCCAAATTTAATTTTAATTTTTAGGTTTAGGTAGGTACTGTTGTATGGTTCCATCAAAATCAAAATTACTCTCAAATAACGTCTAGTTGTCATTTTATTAACTATTTTTGGAAGAGGTAAAAAAAAATTAAAGCTCAACGTTGCAATAAAAAAAAAAACAAAAAGCGATCGTGATCTTTGAATTCCTTTAAAAATTTCTCTAGTCTATTCCCTTTTCAACGGCATGCAACAAATATTTTAATAACTTCACTAATTCGTTTAATTTATATATCAGGACACATCAGGCTGATATTCGATATTCGGGAACACTCGTCTTTGCATCAATAATACACGCAGAGCAGGTAAATACTGTTATCTCACTTTTGCACAGTAGAATTCATCATCTGTCTTTTCCTTGCATTGGGTTCTAACGTTCCTCGAACTAAAAATTAAAAATCAAAATTTTTTTTTAATCATTTGTTTAATAATTACAAATCTTGCTCGAATTGCCGACCTCTGTTGCATATACACGCACGACATCTTCGCCTTACTTCTACCGTAGTGATGATGATATATTTCGTTTTTAATAGCGACGAAAACCGCTCCAATGCGTTGAGCTAAATCTTCCCCACTTTCAACTTCCATGGCGTATACAAGTCCTTTGGCCTGCCCCCCAGACGTAAAAATCTAATAGAGTTAGGTCTGGGCAACGTGGAGGCCATGCGATGGGGCCATTTCTTAGATTATACATATAATTTTTTTTAAATTTAAGTTTAAATATTTAATTTTGGGATTTTTCAAAACAAGAGTGAAAAAGTTAAAATAAAAAACCCATGGAGCCAAGAGTGAGTTATTGGGGCTGAAGAGATTGCAAATCATCCCTGCTTTCGGTCAATTCAATTTGGCAAACGATGCATCAAACACCCTGTTTTAACAGCTGTAGGTAACACTTGCTCCAACACTCGTTCTCGAAAAGTGTGTAAGGCTTTTTTTCGCGAAACTCTGCTCAGTCTTCTTTTATATAAGAGGTATATTTTCGTTGAGGTTTTTTCGCACTTTTTATGGTAAATTTTCATTTTGAGAAACCTTCTCGTCGAAAATTGATAACGTTTTATGCGAAAGAGATACCCGAAGTATATCCGTTTTTTTTTTGCCGGTTATTATATGAACTCCATGATCAAGTGACGTAATTTGGCTCTATGTATAACAATTATACATAATTATATAAAACACGGTCTTACAATAAAACTACTAACTTGGGATGTTATATGATAATCATCGTTTTGGACATTTGATTTCAAATAAAATAAATGTCTACAGTATTCCATATTTTTTTAAAATTGTTACGTTTCATCACTGTTTTTAAGAATATCTATATAACGAGCGTTCAAATAAAAACGTGGTCAAGTTAGTTCTGAAAATTTGGACGTAGGGCGTAGCGTATAGCAAATGAACTTAAACGTCATCT
>NW_019418622.1:0-12583 GCF_000390285.2 Anoplophora glabripennis | reverse complement strand
TCTCATGCTCATACTCATACTTATTTATTGACCAATGATACATTTATAGGACATAGGTCACTGATCATGAATTAATATAGTTAGATAAAATAGCTTGTTAGTGTAACAAAAGCCGGGATGCGTAGTCATTTATTTATTAGTTCTCGGAACGGATGGGCCAACTAAAATATTTCAGTCAACACAAATTATCGAAAGTTGAGGGGTTTCAAGTAGGTAGCGTTGTCCTTCGGAGAAAGTTAGCAATATTTTTTGAACAAGTTCGCTTAGAGTCGGGGCCATGTGTTGAGCAGGTATAAAGAGAGAAATTGATATTTTTAATAACGCGCGAAACCACGAGGAGAGCGTAGAGATTCCAAAGTAGAATTAAATTATATTGTTAAACATAATAATTTAAAAAGAAAAGGATATAAATTAGCTTGTTTTTCGGTGGATTTTCCAAGCTTTTTAAGAAAATATTAAATGCGATTGACTAATCCGCCCCGTAATTGCTACACGGAGTCGCTAGAGGAAGGCTAGGGTTACTTGTAAGTAAGTTTAGTTAGAATTANATTACTATGCGACATATTATTCTCATACTCATACTCATACTTATTTATTGACCAATGATACAGTTATAGGACATAGGTCACTGATCATGAATTAATATAGTTAGATAAAATAGCTCGTTAGTGTAACAAAAGCCGGGACGCGTAGTCATTTATTTATTAGTTCTCGGAACGGAAGGGCCAACTAAAATATTTCAGTCAACACAAATTATCGAAAGTTGAGAGCTTTCAAGTAGGTAGCGTTGTCCTTCGGAGAAATTTAGCAATATTTTTTGAACAAGTTCGCTTAGAGTCGGGGCCATGTGTTGAGCAGGTATAAAAAGAGAAATCGATATTTTTAATAACGCGCGAAACCACGAGGAGAGCGTAGAGATTCCAAAGTAGAATTAAATTATATTGTTAAATTGATAATAATTGAAAAAGAAAAGGATATAAATTAGCTGTTTTTTCAGCGGATTTTCCAAGCTATTAAGAAAATCGCACCTTCGCTTCAAAAGTGTCACAACTCAAAAAATTCCATTTTTGACATAATACCACCATTGATTTTGATTTTCAGTTAGTTGCAGTTAAAATGGTTCCAAAATGCTATTTGGTTTTTGGCCCCTTTGCTGAAACCTTTATAATCATCAATAATGTTTTTAAACAATTTAGTTACTTTTGTCGCTAGAGCTTTTTCATCTTTTCTGAAAAATGAAGGATTTTGACTTGTGACACTTTTGAAGCAAGGGTGCGAAATATTAAATGCGATTGACTAATCCGCCCCGTAATTGCTACACGGAGTCGCTAGAGGAAGGCTAGGGTTACTTGTAAGTAAGTTTAGTTAGAATTATTTATATAAATGTAAATTCAGTCCATTAGACAATTATTAACATGGCATAGTTATGTTAGAGCATCCCGACATTCAGGGTCTCCGCCAATAAGATAAGAACAGAAACTTCTGCACCCAAGAAATGGGCGTGTCGAAGCGAGGTGGAATTCAGGAAAGATCTCAAAAAAGCCAGTTCTTCCTTAGATTTCACACTGAGCAGTCGACCTAGTTTTAGATTAGAGTCTAGGGCTAGTTAATTAAATTTAATAATGGTCTTTTCCAAATTTTCGCTATGGAGCGCGCACTCCCTGAATCTCGGTACGCTATCCCTTGTAAATAAATTAATGAATAATATTATTCGAGCCGTTGTGTTGTTATTTTGTTTGTTTGCTTTGTTTATTGTTATTAAAACCTTTCCTGGAAGTTTTGGTGTTTCCTTTTGTATCTTCCAACTTCAGTGTCACCCTGTATAGCCAGCCACTGGATTACATTCTACGTAAGTAATAGAGGGTAAGTGCCTGAAATTAATTCTCTGAACATACAACATTTCTAAGTACCCACGTATTAATTAAAAGGTATTGATAATTATAAACTCCCTTTCGAGAATTAAATAGTAACTCTTTTGAAATCCAGACTCGTTATGATACTGGTCATAATAGATAATTAATTAACGACAGATAGATTGATAAAGAAATAACCCCTCAAGTTACATTAGTACTTAAAATAGTAGTCAGTTGTTATACAAAATAAAATAAAATGATTTCTAGTGCTACGCAATTATTGTTAGCAGTAAGAACTCGCATATGTCATAAATTCATTCACGCTATAAAAGCAATTGCCAATTAGAATTTTTTTTGGGCCAATAAGTTAAATGCCCTGCAATTCATTTACGTTACATTTTTAGTTGTATAATAGTTAACAAAGTTGTTGTAGATGTCTACTTGCGGTTAATTCATCTTTGACATATTGATCCTAGAAAACTGCGGTATTAATCTATCAGAATTTCTAGTATTGTAGTTACGGAAATCCGTATGCATTGAGTAGTTGCTCAAATTCTGATGAATTACTTTTAAATTTTCAAATATATAAATAGTTGGGAGAGGCAAAATTTGCAATTTCTTAAAAATTAATTGACAAGGTGTATTTGGTTTAACTCCATCAATGATTCTCACCGCACAACATAATTCCATAGGATAAATGAGAATGAATTAATGCATAGTAAATTCACCATATTCTATTGATGTTTATGTGAGAGCATGAAAATTCTAGTGTTTTTAAACAAATTATATATTTTTGTTTGATTTATCAATTAGATACTAACTAATATTGGTATGCGTATATTATGCATTAGGTAGTAATTGAAAGTAAAATTAATTTATATTTTATAATAATTACTTTTATATAATAGTTATTTATTGTATAAGTGTTTTAAGTAACATTTTATCCACGTAGTTCGAGCGTTTATATAATAAAGAAATATTCACACGACTTGATATTTTTTACTACTCGTAGTACTCAATAAAATGTGGTAGATTTTGTTATACCTACTGGCTGCTATGGTACGTTGTTTATTATCAATTAATAAACAGTTCTATCTGAATTTGGTAAAAATGCAAGAAAGTAATTGTGTTCCTGTGACTATTTTTAGAGAAGCTCAATTTTCCATTTATTGCCAGCGAAATCCAGGGAACATTACAAAAAAGTGATTGCCGAATTTAACGAATGGATGGAAAAACAGAGAGTAATGACAATAAATGAAGTCAAGCTATCGTATTTTTTAAATTTGAAGAAAGAATATGCAATTTTATTTATGTGGCTGAAGTATGCGATGTTGAAGACTACTATAAAGGTCTACAAACTTACTGCTTATTTGAAGGGTGAATCGAGAGGATACAAAGCAAAAAAAGCTGCAGTATTGGAAAAACCACATATTGAAGAATTTTTGACTGGGGCTTCCGATAAAGAATATTTAATGATTAAGGTGATATCTCTTTACCTTTTACATGTTGTTAGGTATACAAATATAGTGAACTGTGAACTATTTTAGGTTGCACTTATAATAGGGGTTTCTGGTGCCTGTCGATGCTGCGAATTGACAAATTTGAAAATTAGTGACGTACAGGACGTTGGCAGTTACCTACTACTCGTTTCAATACCTGACACCAAGACGGGCATTTCAAGAAAATTTGCAATTATATAAGAAGGATTTTGCGTGAATGCTGGTGAAATATGCAGAAAACATATTTTTCTGCACCCAATTCGCCAAACACAAGACAGATTCTTTTTAAGATACATCAATCAAAAATGCACTTCTCAGCCTGTTGGAATCAACACATTGACAAATATACCCTCAATAGTTGCTTCATTCCTGAATATCGCAAATCCAGAAGCATATATGGCCATTGTATGAGGCGCACTTCACTTATGTTGACGAGTCTATACCTAACAAGAGAAGAGACATCCGTAACTTGTACAAATTGTTCACAAACTTCGGCAGATGTTATGTGTTCCGAAATTTATGATAACAATGCTACAAGGGTTGTTATTATATTAAAGGAAAGGAAGTTAAATGTGATAAAACAATAAAGGAAATATCTTATTGCAAATGTAAATGTTAATGTTAATAAGTAAATAAATTAAATTTGATTTATTATAGGTTTATAATTTTTTCATTATCCTAGTAGTGAAATAAAGTTTCTTTATTCCACTAGTGGATAAAGTATCACCTTAGACGATTCAAATGTGTGAATAAATGTCCGATTATAAGGGGATAAATAAAATTACTTACTATTCTGATAGATTTAAAAAGTCTTCTAAAATAACTGCAAGTTTTTAATAAAAACTATTTATTACTATTTTTTAAAATACTTTGTTTAGTTTGTGAATCTCAGTTCTATGACCTCTGCAATTGGCCTAGTTTAGGTGAATTATACAATGATCACTTTAAATAATCAAACGATGTAAACAATTGCACGCCGCCATGGCATGATTATCAAAATAGACAGGGGCGCATTTAGGAAACTTAAAATAGGTACTGTTATAATAATCTAAACAAAATACAGTATGTTTTTACGTTTTAGCCAAATCGGTACAAGACATTTACATAAATTAATCCAAAACAACATAAAATAAAATTGAACCGCTAATGGTACGCACGAAATGAAAACTATTATCCGGTTCTGTGTGAAAGGGTGTCCTTGACAGGTATTACCGTGCGATCCGTTTCGACCAATAGCTTCGCATCCACGTGCTTGATCATTTTTTACACAGTTACAATATGTAAGTTGACTTTACACTTGTTACATGTGGTGATACGGAAATAGCAGAATAAGTAACAACTTATTTTATTATATTTGTTTTAGTTTCCAGTTTGTCGGTTTACGAGGTGTTCGTGAGATTTCCTGCCTGAAGTATTAGATTTTACTGAAATCGAAATATAGAATTTGTGTAGTGCAGTGCTATGTTTTATCACCACGTTAAAGGGTACAGATCGCATATGGCAGAACATGGATCTTAATACGGTAAGGCACATGTTGTGACTTGCTGAATGAGATAGCAATGCCGGAAATTTTGGGCATGTGCCATAATAATCAGGTGAGTAAACATATTTTTTATTTATTTCATGTACTTATTTATTACTATACAGGGTGTATTTTTAAGTAAGAGTTAGTTTTTTTAGGGTAATAGTAAGTGTTTCCCTATATAAGAAACTTAAATTATGTTTTTTAATCAAATAACTGGTCGAATTATACATATTTTAAAGTGCTCTTTAATTCTTGTGTACGCCGTCACTGGGCGACGTAAACCGGGACACCAGGAATTAGCATATTAGTGCAATATTACCATTGTCATGTTTTGAAATAGACCTACAGTATTGGAGGTGACCATAAAAAATAATTTATTAAAACAGATTGCTTTTGTATAATATAATTATTAAATAATTAGCAACGTGTCATTTTAAAGTCACCATATATTTTTGATATCACTGTGTTGGAAGCGCCGAAAAAAACATTCTATTCCCAAAAAAAAATAACATTAAATATTAACCGATATTGGTAGGGCGATATGTTATTAATTGTAAAAATGTATTTTTAGTCAACTGTTAGACAACGAAACTAATGAAAAATAATTTAATGAAAAGAAATTGCTTTAATACAACGACGTGTTATTTTAAAGTCATAATATATATTTTTTATTTTAATGTAAATNATGGCATAGTTATGCCAGAGCATCCCGACATTCAGGGTCTTCGCCAATAAGATAAGAACAGAAACTTCTGGACCCAACAAATGGGCGTTTCGAAGCGAGGTGGAATTCAGGAAAGATCTCGAAAAAGCCAGTTCTTCCTTAGATTTCACATTGAGCAGTCGACCTAGTTTTAGATTAGAGTCTCGGGCTAGTTAATTAAATTTAATAATGGCTAGTCTTTTCCAAATTTTCGCTATGGAGCGCGCACTCCCTGAATCTCGGTACGCTATCGCGTGTAAATAAATTAATGAATAATGTTATTCGAGCCGTTGTGTTGTTATTTTGTTTGTTTGCTTTGTTTATTGTTATTAAAACCTTTCCTGGAAATTTCGGTGTTTCCTTTTGTTTCTTCAAACTTCAGTGTCACCCTGTATAGCCAGCCACTGGATTACATTCTACGTAAGTAATAGAGGGTAAGTGCCTGAAATTAATTCTCTGAACATACAACATTTCTAAGTACCCACGTATTAATTAAAAGGTATTGATAATTATAAACTCCCTTTCGAGAATTAAATAGTAACTCTTTTGAAATCCAGACTCGTTATGATACTGGTCATAATAGATAATTAATTAACGACAGATAGATTGATAAAGAAATAACCCCTCAAGTTACATTAGTACTTAAAATAGTAGTCAGTTGTTATACAAAATAAAATAAAATGATTTCTAGTGCTACGCAATTATTGTTAGCAGTAAGAACTCGCATATGTCATAAATTCATTCACGCTATAAAAGCAATTGCCAATTAGAATTTTTTTTGGGCCAATAAGTTAAATGCCCTGCAATTCATTTACGTTACATTTTTAGTTGTATAATAGTTAACAAAGTTGTTGTAGATGTCTACTTGCGGTTAATTCATCTTTGACATATTGATCCTAGAAAACTGCGGTATTAATCTATCAGAATTTCTAGTATTGTAGTTACGGAAATCCGTATGCATTGAGTAGTTGCTCAAATTCTGATGAATTACTTTTAAATTTTCAAATATATAAATAGTTGGGAGAGGCAAAATTTGCAATTTCTTAAAAATTAATTGACAAGGTGTATTTGGTTTAACTCCATCAATGATTCTCACCGCACAACATAATTCCATAGGATAAATGAGAATGAATTAATGCATAGTAAATTCACCATATTCTATTGATGTTTATGTGAGAGCATGAAAATTCTAGTGTTTTTAAACAAATTATATATTTTTGTTTGATTTATCAATTAGATACTAACTAATATTGGTATGCGTATATTATGCATTAGGTAGTAATTGAAAGTAAAATTAATTTATATTTTATAATAATTACTTTTATATAATAGTTATTTATTGTATAAGTGTTTTAAGTAACATTTTATCCACGTAGTTCGAGCGTTTATATAATAAAGAAATATTCACACGACTTGATATTTTTTACTACTCGTAGTACTCAATAAAATGTGGTAGATTTTGTTATACCTACTGGCTGCTATGGTACGTTGTTTATTATCAATTAATAAACAGTTCTATCTGAATTTGGTAAAAATGCAAGAAAGTAATTGTGTTCCTGTGACTATTTTTAGAGAAGCTCAATTTTCCATTTATTGCCAGCGAAATCCAGGGAACATTACAAAAAAGTGATTGCCGAATTTAACGAATGGATGGAAAAACAGAGAGTAATGACAATAAATGAAGTCAAGCTATCGTATTTTTTAAATTTGAAGAAAGAATATGCAATTTTATTTATGTGGCTGAAGTATGCGATGTTGAAGACTACTATAAAGGTCTACAAACTTACTGCTTATTTGAAGGGTGAATCGAGAGGATACAAAGCAAAAAAAGCTGCAGTATTGGAAAAACCACATATTGAAGAATTTTTGACTGGGGCTTCCGATAAAGAATATTTAATGATGAAGGTGATATCTCTTTACCTTTTACATGTTGTTAGGTATACAAATATAGTGAACTTTGAACTATTTTAGGTTGCACTTATAATAGGGGTTTCTAGTGCCTGTCGATGCTGCGAATTGACAAATTTGAAAATTAGTGACGTACAGGACGTTGGCAGTTACCTACTACTGGTTTCAATTTCAATACCTGACACCAAGACGGGCATTTCAAGAAAATTTGCAATTATATAAGAAGGATTTTGCGTGAATGCTGGTGAAATATGCAGAAAACATATTTTTCTGCACCCAATTCGCCAAACACAAGACAGATTCTTTTTAAGATACATCAATCAAAAATGCACTTCTCAGCCTGTTGGAATCAACACATTGGCAAATATACCCTCAATAGTTGCTTCATTCCTGAATATCGCAAATCCAGAAGCATATATGGCCATTGTATGAGGCGCACTTCATTTATGTTGACGAGTCTATACCTAACAAGAGAAGAGACATCCGTAACTTGTGCAAATTGTTCACAAACTTCGGCAGATGTTGATAACAATGCTACAAGGGTTGTTATTCTATTAACGGAAAGGAAGTTAAATGTGATAAAACAATAAAGGAAATGTCTTACTAAAAATGTAAATGTTAATGTAGTAAATAAATTAAATTTGATTTATTATAGATTTATAATTTTTCATTATTCTAGTAGTGAAATAAAGTTTCTTTATTCCACTAGTGGATAAAGTATCACCTTAGACGATTCAAATGTGTGAATAAATGTCCGATTATAAGGGGATAAATAAAATTACTTACTATTCAGATATATTTAAAAAATCTTCTAAAATAACTGCAAGTTTTTAATAAAAACTATTTATTACTATTTTTTAAAATACTTTGTTTAGTTTGTGAACCTCAGTTCTATGACCTCTGAAATTGGCCTAGTTTAGGTGAGTTATACAATGATCACTTTAAATAATCAAACGATGTAAACAATTGCACGCCGCCATGGCATGATTATCAAAATAGACAGGGGCGCATTTAGGAAACTTAAAATAGGTACTGTTATAATAATCTAAACAAAATACAGTATGTTTTTACGTTTTAGCCAAATCGGTACAAGACATTTACATAAATTAATCCAAAACAACATAAAATAAAATTGAACCGCTAATGGTACGCACGAAATGAAAACTATTATCCGGTTCTGTGTGAAAGGGTGTCCTTGACAGGTATTACCGTGCGATCCGTTTCGACCAATAGCTTCGCATCCACGTGCTTGATCATTTTTTACACAGTTACAATATGTAAGTTGACTTTACACTTNAAGTATGCGATGTTGAAGACTACTATAAAGGTCTACAAACTTACTGCTTATTTGAAGGGTGAATCGAGAGGATACAAAGCAAAAAAAGCTGCAGTATTGGAAAAACCACATATTGAAGAATTTTTGACTGGGGCTTCCGATAAAGAATATTTAATGATTAAGGTGATATCTCTTTACCTTTTACATGTTGTTAGGTATACAAATATAGTGAACTGTGAACTATTTTAGGTTGCACTTATAATAGGGGTTTCTGGTGCCTGTCGATGCTGCGAATTGACAAATTTGAAAATTAGTGACGTACAGGACGTTGGCAGTTACCTACTACTCGTTTCAATACCTGACACCAAGACGGGCATTTCAAGAAAATTTGCAATTATATAAGAAGGATTTTGCGTGAATGCTGGTGAAATACGCAGAAAACATATTTTTCTGCACCCAATTCGCCAAACACAAGACAGATTCTTTTTAAGATACATCAATCAAAAATGCACTTCTCAGCCTGTTGGAATCAACACATTGACAAATATACCCTCAATAGTTGCTTCATTCCTGAATATCGCAAATCCAGAAGCATATATGGCCATTGTATGAGGCGCACTTCACTTATGTTGACGAGTCTATACCTAACAAGAGAAGAGACATCCGTAACTTGTACAAATTGTTCACAAACTTCGGCAGATGTTATGTGTTCCGAAATTTATGATAACAATGCTACAAGGGTTGTTATTATATTAAAGGAAAGGAAGTTAAATGTGATAAAACAATAAAGGAAATATCTTATTGCAAATGTAAATGTTAATGTTAATAAGTAAATAAATTAAATTTGATTTATTATAGGTTTATAATTTTTTCATTATCCTAGTAGTGAAATAAAGTTTCTTTATTCCACTAGTGGATAAAGTATCACCTTAGACGATTCAAATGTGTGAATAAATGTCCGATTATAAGGGGATAAATAAAATTACTTACTATTCAGATATATTTAAAAAATCTTCTAAAATAACTGCAAGTTTTTAATAAAAACTATTTATTACTATTTTTTAAAATACTTTGTTTAGTTTGTGAATCTCAGTTCTATGACCTCTGCAATTGGCCTAGTTTAGGTGAATTATACAATGATCACTTTAAATAATCAAACCGCTATGCCGCCGCTATGGCATGATTATCAAAATAGACAGGGGCACATTTAGGAAACTTAAAATAGGTACTGTTATACAATTCTAAACAAAATACAGTATGTTTTTACATTTTAGCCAAATCGGTACAAGACATTTACATAAATTAATCCAAAACAAGAATAAAATAAAATTGAACCGCTAATGGTACGCACGAAATGAAAACTATTATCCGGTTCTGTGTGAAAGGGTGTCCTTGACAGGTATTACAGTGCGATCCGTTTCGACCAATAGCTTCGCATCCACGTGCTTGATCATTTTTTACACAGTTACAATATGTAAGTTGACTTTACACTTGTTACATGTGGTGATACGGAAATAGCAGAATAAGTAACAACTTATTTTATTATATTTGTTTTAGTTTCCAGTTTGTCGGTTTACGAGGTGTTCGTGAGATTTCCTGCCTGAAGTATTAGATTTTACTGAAATCGAAATATAGAATTTGTGTAGTGCAGTGCTATGTTTTATCACCACGTTAAAGGGTACAGATCGCATATGGCAGAACATGGATCTTAATACGGTAAGGCACATGTTGTGACTTGCTGAATGAGATAGCAATGCCGGAAATTTTGGGCATGTGCCATAATAATCAGGTGAGTAAACATATTTTTTATTTATTTCATGTACTTATTTATTACTATACAGGGTGTATTTTTAAGTAAGAGTTAGTTTTTTTAGGGTAATAGTAAGTGTTTCCCTATATAAGAAACTTAAATTATGTTTTTTAATCAAATAACTGGTCGAATTATACATATTTTAAAGTGCTCTTTAATTCTTGTGTACGCCGTCACTGGGCGACGTAAACCGGGACACCAGGAATTAGCATATTAGTGCAATATTACCATTGTCATGTTTTGAAATAGACCTACAGTATTGGAGGTGACCATAAAAAATAATTTATTAAAACAGATTGCTTTTGTATAATATAATTATTAAATAATTAGCAACGTGTCATTTTAAAGTCACCATATATTTTTGATATCACTGTGTTGGAAGCGCCGAAAAAAACATTCTATTCCCAAAAAAAAATAACATTAAATATTAACCGATATTGGTAGGGCGATATGTTATTAATTGTAAAAATGTATTTTTAGTCAACTGTTAGACAACGAAACTAATGAAAAATAATTTAATGAAAAGAAATTGCTTTAATACAACGACGTGTTATTTTAAAGTCATAATATATATTTTTTATTTTAATGTAAATGAAAGGCCGAACTTAAAGCAATTGTTATTAAAAAATAAAAAACTTCCATCCATCAATATGGGTATGTAGATATTTTACTAATTATAAATAAAAGTAATTTATGTTTTAAGACGATTATTTTTGGTTTAAAAAACGAACATAATAAAAAATACTAATTTAATTGACATGAAATATTTTTTTAAATGGTTTCAAGATTTTACAAGCAATTTCCTAGTTTAGTTAAACTATACTACTGTCACTACGTACAGAAGTTACATAAGTAAAATAACTCTACAATGGAACCATGAACAGTTTAAAAAGTACAATTCCACCACGTTCTAAATGCTTCCAAGGTACAACGGGGGTTGGCCACCGCTGTTCCATTGCAATGTCCCCTTTCAAAGCGGATATGCCGACTGTCTTTGCACCTGATATAATTGGTTACATTTTTAGTTTAGTTTTAGGCTTTATCGGTTTACGAGAGGGTGTTCATAAAGTGGCTTTGTGTGGTGTGATTGTATAATCTCATAAAGTTATTTATTGCTGTGTTTAGTGATGGTACAGTGTAATTTTGTGTTTTAAGTGTGCATACCAATCAAGAAAAAGTAGTTATGGCTACAGTCTACTTTTTGTCAATAGCAAAGAAGACATTAGGAGATAAATTTCCCCGACTTATATCATACCCAATAAAAAAAGTTTGTAGTTCAACATTTAAGACATTATGGGAGATTTGAACGCCAATACGTGAATGTTGAATATAAACAAATTCAAAGAATGAGAAATTAGGAACTAGAAATTATAAACGCCGTGTAAAGGGATCCTGGACTAGTACTCAAGGGTTTGCTATCTGTTTGTTATTAACATCATAGCAAACATATTACTTATTTATTTTTGTATATTCCATTTATCATTATTGATAGTTCTTTTTTATTATTTAAGTTTTTTTGCTAAAAATTTATATAATCATAATAAATTTAATATTTTCAACAGAATACTATGAAAATAAAGAATATATCTGTATCAACAATTTTTCATCTTTTTTGTCGTGTTTTTGTTTGAATATGGAAAGCAATATTGGATAATAAGTGTTGTCTATTATGTTTAGTTCTCGTATTGCGAAAGCGAGTAACAGGTTTTAAATTAATTCTCCCGAGGAGGCCGTGCGTTACGATGCTAAGCAAAATCGAAATTCTCTTCTATTGATTAAGGTCGTAAATAACTCTTTTAAATTAACGAGTTTTTAAAGGAAGTTGGTACGCAAGGATTGTAAGGGCATTTAACATTTATAGGCCATAAATTTTCATGTATCTGTAAAAAATAAAACTTGGGGTACAGCAATTAATGTTATCCTTTTATTAAAGTAGTGAGATGGTTTTCAGAATGTTTGCAGGTAGGTTACAGCCAAAAATTTCCATTTTTAATTTGTTTTTAACACAA
>NW_019418621.1:6123-12556 GCF_000390285.2 Anoplophora glabripennis | reverse complement strand
GTATTTATGTAATCATTGTCCAAAATCTGAGGGCTTTTCACATGCTCCAGTGGTGGGGGATGGCATATTTTTCTAAATAAAATAGTACGCCACTGCTTTACGATAACAACCATGATATTTTCGGATTCTTCTTTTAATTTTCTACAAATTACTACTCTCTTATGTTTCTCTAAAAAAGACTGATTTTTGAGTAAAACTTAAAAAACGAACTGAGAACACACTTCGATATACGAATATAATGCTTTTTACAATTATATAGTGGGCTGCGATAGCAACTTCACATTCTGAGCAGTTAGAAGAAAGAATAAATAGTCAAATTCAAGCAACAATAATTTTCGAATAAATTACATTTTCGTTACTAAAGAGATATCGCATTTACTCGAATAAAACCATTAAAATGATGGCTAATTAATTTCTTTATTCGAATAAATAACCAAATAATTAGTGCTTGTCATGTGTTTTCAGTTGTTTTTTAAGTTTTACTCAAAAATCAGGCTTTTTTCGAAAAATATAAAAAAGTAGTAATTTGTAGAAAATTGAAAGGAGAATTCGAAAATATCATGGTTGTAACCGTAAACCAGTGACGTACTATTTTATTTTGAAAAATATGCCACCGATACCCTCTATCTTCGCCACTGGAGCATGTAAATTTTAAGAAACACCCTCAGATTTTGGACAATGTTTACATAAATACATTTGCCCAATTTCAAATTATTTCACTTGCTAGTTTTTAAATTATTTAAAAAAATTTAAAATATTTTTTTCAAGTGTAACACCCTGTATCTTTTTAACAAAGCGTCCTGGATAAAAACTTTATAGGAAAGACTCCCCTTAAAATTCATCAAAGAATACGAGGTTTCATTTTTGGTCACCATTTGTGAATCACATACTTTTTTTGTACCGGTGGTATTACTTTTAGTCTCTATATTTGTTTTTCAAACTGTAATCTTGTGTACTTATCTTAAATATGTTTGCCTTAATTTATTTCTACTTGTTAGATTTAGAAAAAATTGATTATAAATATTATTTTGGTTGAGAGGAAGAGCAGGTTTAACCTGAACTCTGCCATTTTACAATTTGTTGTTGCTTGTATTTTTTCTTTTTGTTTGTAATTTAGTGATAAATTATTGTATGTAATTTCAAATAAAATAAAAAAAAAATAGGTCGAGTAAATAATTATGTAACAACAATTATCCAAAACGAAATCCTTCCGCATCAATACACTTTTGACATCTTCTAATCTATTTATAGAGGAACTTATCATGAAATGATTTCCCTGAGAGTACAATTTTCCTCTATTGTTTGCCACAATTCGTCTCGTGGTCTAACAAGGACTACAACCTCAGAAATAAATAAACAAAGCTAGTTATAATATTAAAACGAGATCATCGTCGACTGATAATGCAGACAAAAGATTCAATTTTTGTTGAAGGATTTTAAACAAATATGAGTAGGTGGACTAAATTTGCGCATTACGGTCTCCAAATAAGTAAATTATCTGCTACTGCTGCTACTATTGAAAAATCAAGAAACACTTTTCATTCATTTAATGTAACAGTACCTGTATTTAACATTATTTCTTCAAAAAAATGCCAGTGGCGTATTTTTTCTTGGGAAAACGGAGCAACACCTTCAGTAGCACGCCACTGGTTAATGCCACGAAGTTGATATTACATTCAATAAAAGGTCTAATTATGTGAACACGCTGTAATAAATTTCATTTAAATCATTCAGCGTAATATAAAGATATGACCAAAAATATATATTTTTTTGAAAACTTGAACACCTTGTATCTCGAATACCACGTTCCCCAGGAAAAAAGTTTATAGAGCAAACTCTACTTATTTTTTGACAGCTAATCTATTCATGCAGTTTCTGTATTTAAAATGGAATCACCTTGTATATAATTTGTAATGATATCGAATAACTTGGTTATTTAATTATGAAAACATCAAAAATTCTACACCGATATAAAGAGAATTTCTTTTTTCTTCTAATGAGGCAAAAATTCAAGACGGCATCCATAACAAAATCAAAAGTTAACTACCGCTTGTCACATACGTTAATACTGACAACAAAAATCGATTCCTAACTTTTATAGCAGACTACATTTTTTGTGTTGAAACTTTGAAAAACTACTGAAATGCGACTAAAGAATAGCATAAAATCGGGTTTCTTCGAATATCTTCGGAGCTATTCGAAATGTTCTAAATTTAAAAACGAATCCTTGATCGACATAAAACTCTACACATTTTTGCTTATTTAACTATTTCTATATCTCTTACAATAAGAAAGATATTTGACAATTAAAAAATTGTAACTCTGTGCAAAGAGTTACCCTTATTTTTTAATACATACTATCCGTCCTAAAAATATCAGAAGACAAAATAGGATCACCCACTATATTTTACTGCCGTATAATTTGTGTCAAATACAAAATAAAAGTTTAAAAACTTTGTATGAAATTATATTACCTGTGACCATACCAGTTATAGATTGGAAGTAACATATGAACATAATAAGCAATCGAATCATTTTTTACTATAAAGTTTTTCACTTTTTTAATTTCTTATAAAGGTGAACACTCTCATTTACACTAATATCGGACTAAATTTAAAACTACACTGACTACCTATCTACCGACTTTATAGGTAGGTACACATACTTCTTAATATCTTATTTATTCATTTATCCCATTTGGATAAAATATATTATTGTTACCTTAATTAAGACCTTCAATATAATGCCACTTTTATCAATTAATTTATTTTTAATATGTATTTTAATTATTTTCTCGAAACATTTGCAGTTAAGTAAAAGCTTTTTGCACACCTACAATTTATTATTTACTTGCATTTTTTTATTAAAACAATATAAAAATAGGTAAATAAATTATTTAATAATAAAAATAACAATAACAACATTATTAGGTATTATAAGTCCAGAGTTATGGCTTTATTTGTTCATTTCCTTACTATCACTGGAAGATGTCTTTCTTCAAAGCAGGTCAAAAGGTCCTGTCAAAGCAAAGAAGTCTGACATATCGAACTCTTTCCTAATAGCATCGATATTTTTCTTGATCTTCCTCTTACTAGTAGATCTCGAGGATTTGTTGCTCGTTTCAGAGTTATTGAAATTGACTTCTAAATCGGAATCCATAGTTGACAATTTATTTTGGGTTTTAGAGTTTTGTCTGCGATATTTGGAAGCTCTGAACTTTTCAGGTGGGGATGAACAGCACACCGTGGGGTAACCGTCTTGAAATCCACACTGTTCGTCCCTTAGAAATTTCACAAAGTCAGGTTTTAGTGGTTTTTCCATCGCGTTGATGAGATCCATGAATGGTTTACATTTCTTCAGAGAAACACATTGAATATTCATGTCGCAAGTTTTGTCATTCTCACCTAAAACATAATAAGACAAAGATAAGACAAAATTGAAAAATATAGAAAAAGTCGAATACATTTCTAAGAAAGAACATATAACGATAACTTAATAGTTTAATGTTCATAAACATTTGAAATAAATTTGCAACAGTTAGGTAATCTACATCTTTTTTGTTATAAAATGTTAGGCGAGTTCGACAATAATAAAAATATTAAAAAATCCATTGGCGTTCTAATGTTACGTCGACTGACTCACGCCTAACTACGCCACTGGCGGTAGATAAACAAATCTGACTTATATTAAAAATGCAGCTCTTTACCAACGTACAATAACTGCCAAATTTTAAGAACCTAATATTGACGGTCCCATGTTTAATTCAAATATTAATATATTTTTTTAAATTATCAACACCCTGTATTTCTGAATCTAGGCGTTTGCGGCCACATGTTTATAGGAACTTTTTTGCTTTAAATGCCATAAGAAATTGTGTCCTGAAGTTACGCACCGTACTTAGGAAACATCCTGTAGAGGTTTTCCTAGAGAAAACTATTTTTTCTTTTTTCTCGAAAGTAATTATTTTTAAAAACAATTGAACTTCGAAACTGTCAAGACATGCGTTAAATTATGATTTTTTTTAAGATGGTTTTTCTTAAATAGAACACTGTATATTTTGACAAATTTATATTCTACAGAAAATTCTCTTTCCAGTGATGTCTTTGTTTTTTTGTATTTGATGCGGCGATGCCACGTTATTTGAAAAAAATAAGATAATTTTCGCTGAGACAGGGTTCTGTAAATCTGTCCACTGTGCAGGTACTACGGTAATTAAGAAAAAATATTTTGTTGGCATGCGGACCAAAGATGTAGACAAACAACAAAATAGCAAAATCTTTATAATTTTGTAGAGGGTGTTCTACACATAAGCCCCAGTTTAGAGAATTTCGAAGGACATTTTCTCGATTTTTTTAAATGAAACACCTGGTATATTATTTTATATTTGGATTAATATGTTAATTACCTACAACTTTTGTAAATAATACTTACTCTATGCCTAAAATCACTATTTTCGGAAATATTGGCACTTTTCTAACAAAACCCCTTTCATTTTACAAATTTTACATTTTATTACTCTAGTAGGCCATGAGTTTGTCATAAAATAACAAAATCTGCAAAGTTTATGTTGTTGTTTAATTGTCAGTAGTGTAAACTGCTGGATTGTAAGTTTAAAAATACTTCAATATGAACTTTTCTCAAGCAGAAATGATTAATATGATTTCCGTATTGGGTGCAAGTGATAAAAATACTTTATTAGCAACACGAATTTATCATCAACTCTATCCACAGAGAAGGCAGCCCAGTGTAGGAACTTTTAAAAAAGTAATGGATCGTTTTGATAATTCCGGTAATGTAGCTTATTGTAGAAAAAAGAACATTCACTGAAGAAAATGAATTCAACGTTCTTTTAGCTGTCACTGAAGACATATAATATTAATCAACGAGAAATTGGTATTCAAATAGATAGGTATTGGAAAAATATCTGTTCAAGAATATTAAACGACAATAAAATGCATACCATGTCCAATTATTGCAGGAATTATGAAATTGCAGTGATGAAAATTGCAGAAGATGATTAGGGTTCTACGAGTGGGTTCAAAACAAAATTAGAATAGAACGAGATTTTACAGATTTTTCCTTTTTGGAGACGAGGCGACCTTTTATGAGAATGGTAAAGTCAACCGACATATTTTTCATTATTTTGTCACAGAAAACCCACATTTTGTGAAAATGCACTCACAAAATAGATGGAGTTTAAATTTAACGGAAGACACTTTGATCATTTAGTTAGATAGTTATATTGCTTATTTAGTTAGTACCTATTTATATTTCTTTTCTTTTTATACTATATTTTTATTATACTTTAAGTATTTATTTTATTCTAACACTTCTTTGATTCTGTTCATCGTTGTTGTTTTTGAATTTTGTTAAAATCTACTTTTAATCATTAGCTATTTTCTGTCGTTTAACTAACTTACTAATTTATTATTTTGAAAATATACATTTTCCACCCGGCCTGACAACTTTTTGTGATTTTCTATGGTTTTTATCAATTTCTCTATTTTATTTATTTTTATTTTTATTTTACAAATTACAACATCCAACAGTTTATACTAATTACAGGATGAGATAACAATGGAAATACACTAAATTTTGTTATTTGATGGAAAACTCATAGCCTACTAGAGTAACAAAATGTAAAATTTGCAAAATTAAAGGAGTCTTGCTAGAAAAGTGCCAATATTTCCGAAAATAGTGATTTTAGGCATAGGGTATTATTTACAAAAGTTGTAGGTAATTAACATATTAATCCAAATATAAAATAATATACCGGGTGTTTCATTTAAAAAATCGAGAAAATGTCCTTTGAAATTCGCTAAACTGGGCCTTATGTGTGGAACACCCTGTACAAAATTATCAAGATTTTGCTGTTTTGTTGTTTGTCCACATCTTTGGTCCGTATGCCAACAAAATATTTTTTCTTACTGTTAGTACCTGCACAGTGGATAGATTTACACAACCCTTTCCCAGCTAAAATTATATTATTTTCTCAAATAACGTGGCATCGCCGCATCGAATACAAAAAATAAAGACATCGCTGGAAAAAGAATTGTATGTAGAATGCAAATTTGTAAAAATATACAGTATTTAATTTAAGAAAAACCACCTTAAAAATGCTCCGTCCTAATGCATCACCTTTTTGATTCAAAATATTTTTTAAATCTGAACTTTTTTAAGTACATCACTCCCATAAAATATTTCTTTTCAAATCTTTATAATAAGGGAGATATTGAACTTTGACACACTATTGGGCCACCCTGTATAATATTTTTTATACATACAGAGTGGTCACTTTTAAAATGTATACCAGTAGTATTTCCTGAAGTACAGGATATACAGGGTTGGTTAAATTACAAAAAAGTTGCATATTTTGATGCAACTTCGGATTATGAAAAGAAATTGGAGGTAAGTTGCACCGTTCCTGAAATAA
>NW_019418621.1:0-5855 GCF_000390285.2 Anoplophora glabripennis | reverse complement strand
TTATATTCAATAACAAAAATAATCAAAAAAAATATATATTTTTTTATTTATTTAATTCAAAATGGATATATGACAGTATTCTAGTACAGATAAACTAAATAATTCTATTATCGAATCAAGGGCAGCAATTTTTGTCTATGTACGTAAAATATAAATAAATGCTTAAATACTATTTCACACAATAATTAATTAGAATAAATTAATACGTAATTAGCTTCTACCCGACTGAAATTACAAAGAAATAGCAACACCTCCATCAACGTGGAATTTCGGCCACTTACCTGAACTTATGTCGCGTATAAATTCAAAACAACACAGCAACACAAAAAACAAGCGAACCATTTTCTCAATTGCCCAACTTCACCTTTTTAATTTCGATAGAGAAGTAAACTCTTTGGTCTATGCCAGTATCGAACTAAATTTGAACCTTTATATTGCTTCATTTATATGCAGGTAAACTTCGGGAATTTTTATTTATTCATTAACCCTTTGGTTTTCCCATATTGTCACCATTTGGGTGGTAGAAATAGATCATGATTTGCTAGCCATTAGGGCTGTGCGTAATCCTTTAATATCATATTGTGTACTTAAATTAATAATCAGATAACTGAGAACGATGGTATATGATTGAATTAGTGATAATTACAGATTTTACAATCTTTTCAACCACTATAAAAAAAATATAAAAGATGTTCAAATTTTAACTTTTTAAATTTGCCGCCATTTGTGTTTTTTGTACTATAATGGTTTTGGTTTTTTGTCAGCTGTTAAGTAGAAACATGGCAATTAATATATGTGGAGAAGGATACAACTGAAGAATGCGTCTTTATTTTCAAAAATTATTGTTTTCGTCAAGAACTTGATACACAAAATAATACCTTTAAATTAATTTCAAAATTATGTAAATTTCATGGTTTAGCAATAAAAAATGATAAAACAAAATACACAATTTTTAATGTAGAAGGAAAAAAATTAATGTATTTGCTTCTCTGTAAACGAACTGGCCAGCAAATTTAAATTGTCTAGCATCAAACACCATGAATAGAGACTGCTAGGCAAGTAAAAAAATAAACTTCTTTCCTTGTTATTTAAAATGTAGAATTATTTCTAGAACATTTATTTACTTTTCTTCTAAATGCGCCACTTGCTGATTCAAATTTGTTTTGTAGAATGGTTTGTCAATGTAATTTTCAGTCAAACTAAACGTTTTTCTCTTGTAATTTGTATATTAGTATTTTTGTTTTACAATTGATAATATCATTACATAATAACTATATTATAGTTATACAGCTATTTGCTCTTACAAGTGAAGTTGTCTCAAAGTATCTTTTAATATAATAGTTTTATAAGTTGTCGACCCACATCTAAAAAACAATTATATTATTTATTTATAGCCCGGTTAGAAATACTATATAACTTTACTAAAAAGTTATAAAATACTTTAGTTTTATTAGCTTGAATGTTTTATAAGCTTGTCACAGAAACATGTATATAATAGTTATATATTTACCATATTAGCTGTTTTATAATTTAGCTGCCAAAATGTTCTTGTGATAAATTTATAAAATATTCAGTGCTGACAACAAAATAATGATAGTTGCCGTTTATTATAATAAAACAAATTTGCATTTCGAAAACAATAATAATAATACAATAAAACATAATTGTCGTATAACCTAAAAATTATAAAACTGTTTTGCTGGTTGGGTTGTGAAATTGGAAGAAAATATCGTACAAAATATGGAAAAACAAATTGTCCAACAAACAGCGCAATTCGAAATGAAATATTGTGAATAAATTTGAAGAAACTGGTTCAATTCAAGATCAAAGAAGTAAAATTTAGTCGTACTAGTCGTTCACAAGAAACTATTGCAGCTGTCAATGATAGTGTCACTGCAGAATCATACACATCAATTGTTCACAGCAATTAGGCACTAAACAGACCGCTTTATTCAGTATTTTGTAAAAGGGTATTCACTTAAAGGCTTACAAAATGCCATTAACACAAAAGTTATTTACAACTGATCATATAACAACACCATCTTTCGTGATGGAACTCATTTTGAAATTGCTGGATACGTAAACAAACAAAATTTTATCACTTATCTGATATTCTTTTCTCTTATTAACCACAACTTGTCTACTTTAATATTCTGCAAACTAGTTAGTTATTTCGAATAAATTATGTGTTTCATTAAAAAATTAATTCAAATTTGAACAACCTCTATGTTATGGTATACTGGATTTATATGACATTGTCGTAACTTCACCTTCATATTTATGTAAACGATAATAATGAAAAATATGTTTTTCTAACAAATATTCCATATTTTTTTATAAACTTTTTTTTCTTAATACGATTAAATGCTTTTATATAAATTTACCTTTTATTCTTGTTTGTTCAGTTTATTAGAACATTCTTAAATTAATAAAAAATAAAATCCTAAAAGTTTAATTACTTCCATTAACTTTATTTTTGGAAAACGATACAATAGGTAAATGATTATTCGTTAGACTTATCATTTTCGTCACTAAAACAGTCGCATTTCTCTTTTTCTTCAATTGAATTNGGAAGAAAATATCGTACAAAATATGGAAAAACAAATTGTCCAACAAACAGCGCAATTCGAAATGAAATATTGTGAATAAATTTGAAGAAACTGGTTTAATTCAAGATCAAAGAAGTAAAATTTAGTCGTACTAGTCGTTCACAAGAAACTATTGCAGCTGTCAATGATAGTGTCACTGCAGAATCATACACATCAATTGTTCACAGCAATTAGGCACTAAACAGACCGCTTTATTCAGTATTTTGTAAAAGGGTATTCACTTAAAGGCTTACAAAATGCAATTAACACAAAAGTTATTGCCAACTGATCATATAACAACACCATCTTTCGTGATGGAATTCATTTTGAAATTGCTGGATACGTAAACAAACAAAATTTTCGTATTGGGGGTGAAGAAAACCCACGAGTAATATTGGAACAATAAATGCATCTACAAAAAGTAACTGTTATGTGTATGGTATTTGGTCTTTGGTCCATACTACTTCTAAAATGATAATGGAAACTTTATTACTGTGAATGTGTGTGCAACATATCATACAACAACAAAAACAATTTATCTTTTGAAACAGAAAATTGATATTCAAATAATTTCTTGAAGAGAAGATATTAATTGTCCACCAAGATCATACGATCTATCACCATTACACTTCTTTTTATGGGAGAGCAAAGTTTATGCTGACAATCCTCAAACTATTTAACATCTGAAAAAAATATCTGAGCAAATCTCTCAAATTGAACCACTATTATGATGTAAAAATTTGCTGAAACATTGAACACTTATAGAGCTTCAAGAGGTGGTCACTTATCTGATATTCTTTTCTCTTATTAACCACAACTTGTCTACTTTAATATTCTGCAAACTAGTTAGTTATTTCGAATAAATTATGTGTTTCATTAAAAAATTAATTCAAATTTGAACAACCTCTATGTTATGGTATACTGGATTTATATGACATTGTCGTAACTTCACCTTCATATTTATGTAAACGATAATAATGAAAAATATGTTTTTCTAACAAATATTCCATATTTTTTTATAAACTTTTTTTTCTTAATACGATTAAATGCTTTTATATAAATTTACCTTTTATACTTGTTTGTTCAGTTTATTAGAATATTCTTAAATTAATACAAAATAAAATCCTAAAAGTTTAATTACTTCCATTAACTTTATTTTTGGAAAACGATACAATAGGTAAATGATTATTCGTTAGACTTATCATTTTCATCACTAAAACAGTCGCATTTCTCTTTTTCTTCAATTGAATTTTCGCTCTCTTTGCTCCCATCAGTGTCATCAGATGACTTCCTTGTAAAATTTTCGTCGATGAATGCTTGAATGGCTTCATCTTTCATTTCTACCAGCGATAAGTCACTTATACTCATCTTTCTATTCTTTGTCGGTCCATACTCCCTGTGCAATTCCTTAATTAACTCTTCTCTAGTTTTGGGAAATTTGACCTAAAATACCAAATAGAATTTGAAAAAGTTACCCATATTATAAAATTTGTATATGAAGGCGACATTTTATTTCTAGACCAGTCAGAATAAGACGCTCATATATATTTTTCTAAAATATTAAACATACGAGTATGTTTTACTCTCGACAGGGAAAGATATCTTTTACATTACTTTAATTTTATTACCTGACTTTGTCTTTCAAACAATGTTGGTTGCTGATTGACTCTACCCAACATCATCTCCATTCTCATCCTATGCTCTTCATTTCGTAACCTTTCCTCGTCCTTCCTCAGCTGCAGCCTCATGGCTAAATCTTCTTCATGGCTGTACGCCAATGCCTGCCATACTGGTTTCTTTCTCATCAGTTTCTCCCTCCACCTTGCTTCTTCCTTCAGTTTGGCTTCCTCCAACTTCTTCATCATATCCATTTCCAACCGTTGCCTAAACATAATAAAATTAGAAGGATTATTAACACTTTCATAGGTAAGATTATTGATAGTGAACGAAAATTGATATATATGTATGGAAAAAATGTATTACCTACATTTGGACATGGCACTACATTTTATTTCTGTATCATGCAAAACAAACATTATGTAATAAGAGTATGAAAATGTAGTGTTTTATTTTTTTATTGCAGCTAAAATGATTTTGTGAACCTTGCTGATTGTATTCTCAAAACAGCAGCCAGGTTGGACCTATTAAGTGATTGGAAATCTAGAGAAGATGGCGTCCTTGTAGAAGAGCTCTTACTGCTTGCGGAAGAATTTCTATAGTGCCTTTTTCCCTAAAACAAATGAAATCAGTGACTATTAAACCAAATGTAGTCTGGTTAACTTCTGCTTCTACAAAAACCAGTTGACAGACTTCTAGATAGTATCAATTAAGAAAGTCCTTGAGGAAAATTTCCTCCACATAAACTGTAGATAGCGATGAACTGATAGGTACTATTAGAAATGAGCTAAAATCTGTTTGAAGACACATTTGGATTATGCAATTTGTTACATTCAAATCATAAATTCTCAATGGAAAAAAATTATTCAACTGACTTTAGGTCTAAATCTTTTGGTTTAAGTTTTATTCTTTGGAACAGTCAAAAACTATTGGATCTCATTTGTCTTCAGCGTCATCTACATTATGCTTTGGAAAAATTCTGCTTGAGATCTTAATTGATATTATTGAGTAGGTCTGCACATATAAAATTTTATGTAAAACTACACATTTGACCATTGGTTATTTTGATGTCATAAAAATAAGCCCCTACGTATTATTTTCCTATTACAGTAGACTTACTCTTTTTGAAGTTTTTAATTTAAATGGCCTAGGACTAGTAGATATAAACTCATTTTTCAGTTCCTCCAACTGCTTTTCAAATTGGTCATGATAAGCTTTGTAATTTGGAATATTTTTGGGCTTCTTTGGCGACTTTTCCTCCTTATTTAAATCTCGAAATGACCGAGGGCAGACGTCCATTTTCGGCTTAGTTTTCGCTCTCTTCGCCATAGAAGGGGGCAATGAAGCTGCTTTTAGCATTTCTTCTGCTCTTATTTTTTTCTGAATAGCTCTAAAATAATGATTAAATAAACCAGGAAAATTAGCGAAAATAAAAGAGAAACTCGAAAAAGTAGTAAGCTTGTAGGGAGTAAAATTATCTACAAAATGAGACTTGTTATTTTGCAATATCTCCGCTTGTATTCATCGTAGAAACTTCTTTTTTTTAAAACTGGGATAGCTCGACGAAAAAATAACAATGGGCATATTTACGAATTCGTAGAATAGCCCTGAACCCCAGAAAAATGCATCTTTTATACTTTTTTAAACAAA
>NW_019418620.1:3060-12818 GCF_000390285.2 Anoplophora glabripennis | reverse complement strand
AAAATAAATTTCTACTCACCTTCATCAGACCCTTCCTCCTCTTCCTCTTCCGGCTCCTGACCCTCGTGCGTATCCTTAAACTTATTGGTGATCTTCGCGTCTTCGTTGTCCTCGACCTCGTCCTCGGAACTACTCAGGTCCCCCGGCCTTCCGCTATTGTCATTTTTATCCTGCTCCCCGTTCCCCTCATCTTCCTCTTGATTCGCTGCTCGACTCGTTTTCTTCCTTCTCCGGTCTTCCTCCATCATAACCCTACCAAGTTAAAAAAGAATAATAAATTTGCCACTGTCCCAGATCCCAAGGGACACTCACACGTGGGAATTTATTTTGGACAATTTTTTGATGGCAGCGAACATCTCCGAGAAAAACCTCTTCATGTGCTGAATGATCATCCAGGGCTGAACGGAGTAGTCCTGGCTGTAGCACCGCTTCGGCAGGATATGGAACCTCAAGATGTACCGGTACTGCCTAGAAGCGGAAAGTTCGAGTAAACTACAAAAGTAGACTTTGGCGCCCAACGTGGTGTTTAATAATTTTTATTACTAAACAAGCCTATTATCGTTTGCTTGAAACTGTCAAGCGATACTTTATCCACAAACAAATTCATCGTCATTTTGTGTTCACAATTGGTGAATACAAAAGTGGAAGTAGTGATAAACAGATAAACTATTTTTTTAAATGATCCCTAAAATAACAATCAGAAGGAACACCATAATTTTCATTTTCTAGAACTCTTTCCGTAATGTCAGCCGTTATGAGTGGTACCGGCTCTCCCACGGGCCCTCTATACTCGTTCAAAGGCAATGCAGCAGCTGCATAGAAGAATTTGAGGAAACAAACTTATATTTCTAAGTCAAAGGTAACCTTCGTGTAAATATGAAGTTACACTTTGTGTAACCCATATTTATTTCAGTATTTAGTGATGATATGGTGTATTTGTGCGTCTTCATTGTCAAGTTACTGTGAGATTGTAAAAAAACGTGTACACGAATAGAAGGAAGATAAAATTTGACAACAATGCATGCCATATCTCGCAATTGTTTGAGTCGCTCTAGACTATCCGGTAGTAAGGGATATTACGAAAAATTTATTTAAAAAAAAATCAATCGCTACAACAAAATTTAAGAAAACAAACTTATGTCATGTCTTTCCAAAGGTCACACCCTGTATATGCAATTTTTCGAAAAATTATCTATTTGACTAGTTCTACGTTCTGATAAGAAACATCGCCCCGTACATAACACAGAAAGATACAAAAAATTACAAAAACCGATTTTGGCGCCCAACGTGGGGCACAAAATTTAACCATTTCAGACCATTTGAAACTAGTAGAGAGAGTAATAATTTAATTTTTTTACACAGTACCTTACTGGCTCCAGTTGCAGCTCTGTCGTAACGTCGATTTTTTCCAGCACGTCGGCCACCACGACCCTCGTAAGCATCTTCCTCAGCGTTTCCGCCTTTTGCTCCACTCCAAGCACGTTCATGAACGGGATTTCCATGGAAGGCGTTTTGATGTTCTTGGAGGCCATCATCAGGATCTCCCTGAGACGGGGGATACCCAGGGTGACGTTCATCTCGCCCCTACCGGCGAAATGGAACGTGTTCAGTGTCATTTGAGTCGAAGGTTCACCGATTGACTAAAAAAATATATTTATATACAGAGTGCCCCGATTTTTGGGGTCAAAGCTGAATATTTTTACCTGGGCGGCGAGTAACCCGACGGGTTCACCGGGCGAGCACATCGACTGCATGATTTTCAACTTCATCATGTTCAGGAATTTCTTCTTTTTTTGCACGGGGTAATCCTCGAGCATCGATTCCAGCCGTTCGTTGATCGAACCGAAATGTCTGTCCGCCTGGAAAACGGCATCCAGGGGGTCCGGACACGGTTTGCAAAAATCTTTGCAACTAAAAATAACGGACATTGAATTTATTTACACTTAAATGTAACTCTGCAAAAACTCACGCCTCTCTAACATCGGAGTCGGCGCTGTGCCATATATTTTGCAAACGATGCGCTTCGAAAATATTCGACGTTCTCTCCTTCACCCTTTCTATCATAATATGGTAAGGGCTCGTACGCACCTTCTCCAGGGGATCTCCGTACGTAGCTTTCCATCTGGTTATCTACGGGGAGACGAATGAGGCAAACTGCCGCTCTGGCGCCGATCGTGGGGCATTAAAAACGAATCATACTTACGGCTCTGTGGTGCTGTTTTATCTCGTACTGGTCCTCTCCCTTCTTGAACTGTTTAATAAGTTCATCCTGAGCAAAGGCTTTTATGTTGTCTTTCAAGAAATCGAGACGTTTCTCGTTGAAGAACTGCGCCTTGGATATGTCCATGCCGTCTTCGCCGTACCTGAACTGAAACGGCGACGTCAGTAATTCAAAACAATATACACTGACATAAATCTAGTCCATAACAGTGATTAAAAAAAATTAATTTTTTCAATGCTGCAAATTGTAGCCATTTCAAATTATGGAAAAATTAAAATTTATCAAGAACGCGCAGTGACATCATTTAGTGCGACCGAAAATACATCCTGCTTCTGTCATCTGCCGTTTAGTCTTGTTCCTGTCACTCATCTTCTTGATTATCGATGGCACTAAATGACGTCACGAGCTCCCATGTATTTCGAGCCGCCGGATACGAATTTGTACGTATTCCGAACCAGTTAATATGAATTTTGCATCGGAATTACGCCATCAGGTCGGGACTTTTTACTAACCTCAAAAAAAAAAAAGTTGAATCAGCAAAAATACTGCTTATTTATGAAACAACTCTGTGTGTAACGAGACGAATGAAAATGGAAATTCAACCAGCCTAACCTCAAAAACTTGTGTAACATCATTTGACATATTCTAATTGTATGGAAATCGGGACGTAATATTTCTTTAGCGTGTTTTTTAAAGAACTGTATACAAATTTGACATCTGAATTGATCGCTCGAATAATGACCACATTCTAACCTCAAAAATGTCAGCGTAATCAATTTTTTTGTATAAATAGATTAGCCCTGTAAAAAACAAAACTTATGTGTTGTAATGCTCAACCGTTAAGTTCTTTTAGGGTAAGTATGCAATAGAATTTCGACCTAACCTCAAAAAACTGCATCAACTTATTCGAAACGGAGGTTAATCAGTTCCTCTTGCCCAATATCTCTCACAAACAAGTGAAGAGAGCTTTCAAGCATATAAACCTCCAACTCTTAGAGCATTGCTATTCTTTGGTCAATTGGAATTTTTTGTGGTTAGGTTGGAAATCTGATGCTTACCTTAAAAGAATTAAATTATTGCGCATCAAAATACAAAAATTTTTTATTTTATTAGTTCCTTTCCACTATTTCGCAGTTATTAAATGCTCAAGTAGATCTATATATACAAAAACTCGATTATCTCGATTTTTTGAGGTTAGAAAGTGGTCAATATTCAATTGATCAATTGTAGTGTCAAATTTGTACTCAGCTCTTTTAAAAAAATGATCTAGATGGATGGTATGTACTTATTTCCATATGAATTGTAAGTTTTTAATGCATCCACGCAAGCTTTCAAGGTTAGGTTGACATTCTAACCTATAATTTTTGAGGTTAGAACATAATTCTAACATGATCGCGCAATTCTGATTCTTTTAAAACGATGAGA
The DNA here is from genome assembly GCF_000390285.2 of Anoplophora glabripennis. Classification (NCBI taxonomy): domain Eukaryota; kingdom Metazoa; phylum Arthropoda; class Insecta; order Coleoptera; family Cerambycidae; genus Anoplophora; species Anoplophora glabripennis. Next base: position 9,172 of record NW_019418620.1, on the reverse strand, counting down.
AAAGACTATAATGTTAATGAAACATCAGAAAAAATAGATCTACTACTTTCTCTTCTTCTTCTTGTTTTCTTTTTTTCTGTAAATGTTAGAAATTCAGGATTGAAACAGTCGTGAATTGAGAAACACAAATTTTACTCCGATAGACTGATTTAGGTAAAAAATATTCACTTTTCAATTAAATTCGCGGTTTACAACAATATTCGTAAAATCGTTATTTGCAAAATGGCAACTAACCGAACATTTAATTTAAATCCACCGTTTATTTGTGTCGATAAGCAAAACATTGACTGTAATTACCTGAATAACGCTCTTATCGCTGTTCCTAACCGTCATGTCGTAACCGACGTGCAGCCCTTCCAAATGCTTGATCAAACACCTTTGCAGGTACCCACTACGACTTGTTTTCACAGCCGTATCGATCAAACCCTGAAGAAAATAAAAATTGCGGATACAATTACGCAAATCCGCCCCCTCTTCCACACAAGTCATTAATAGACTTCTGAGATATTTCCAGAGACATTATTGTTATTCAAATATGATTTGAAATAAAACGTCGACTTACCTCACGACCGGCCATGCAATGGAAGAAAAACTCCTGCGGTTGGATGCCGGTCATAAACCGCCCGTCTATAAACCCGCCGGCCCTCGGCGTGAACTCAAACGCGGGGAAGCTGGGTAAGGTTTTGCCGGAGATCATGACGGGAGGACGTTTACCTTCCAGTTCGATCTGGCCTAGTAGGCAGGAGATCTGCATGGTGTTGACGGTTGAGCCTTTGGCGCCCGACTGTACCATAAGCTGTAGGTTGTTCTCGGGGAATTTACAGACCAAGCCCGCTGGGAGGCAAGTTCTGGAAAATTTTAATGTCATTCAACTTAAGTACAGAATTTTTGCAGAAGAATTTTCGTTTAAATGAGCAAAGGCTGTAACATTATACAAGGAATGGTGAGATATAACCTACAAAGTATATGTCACACCTCAAATGTCACTATTGTTCAACGCAAACTTGCACAAAACATTGCTTTGTATCAACGGGCAGAGAGCAACCTACTAATCTCCAGGTACCATTAAAGCTATCAACTTTTTAACTAANAATTAAATCCTCTACCTTCTCTTCTTCTTGTTTTTTTTTTCTGTAAATGTTTAAAATCCAGGATCAGACAATCGTGAATTGAGAAACACAAATTTTACTGTGACAGACTGATTTAAGTAAAAAATATGAATTTTTCAATTAAATTCGCTAATTACAACAATGTTGGCAAAATAGTAATTCGCAAAATCACAATTATATGAACCCTGCTCAAATCCACCGAACTTTGTCTTTAAGTACCTGAATCACGCTCTTATCGCTGTTCCTGACAGTCATGTCGTAACCGACGTGCAGCCCTTCCAAGTGCTTGATCAAACACCTCTGCAAGTACCCACTACGACTCGTTTTCACAGCCGTATCGATCAAACCCTGAAGAAAATAAAAATTGCGGATACAATTACGCAAATCCGCCCCCTCTTCCACACAAGTCTTTAATAGACTTCCGAGATATTTCTAGAGACATTGTTATTCAAAGATGATTTGAAATAAAACGTCGACTTACCTCACGACCGGCCATGCAATGGAAGAAAAACTCCTGCGGTTGGATGCCGGTCATGAACCGTCCGTCTATAAACCCGCCGGCCCTCGGCGTGAACTCAAACGCGGGGAAGCTGGGTAAGGTTTTGCCGGAGATCATGACGGGAGGACGTTTACCTTCCAGTTCGATCTGGCCTAGTAGGCAGGAGATCTGCATGGTGTTGACGGTTGAGCCTTTGGCGCCCGACTGTACCATAAGCTGTAGGTTGTTCTCGGGGAATTTACAGACCAAGCCCGCTGGGAGGCAAGTTCTGGAAAATTTTAATGTCATTCAACTTAAGTACAGAATTTTTGCAGAAGAATTTTCGTTTAAATGAGCAAAGGCTGTAACATTATACAAGGAATGGTGAGATATAACCTACAAAGTATATGTCACACCTCAAATGTCACTATTGTTCAACGCATACTTGCACAAAACATTGCTTTGTATCAACGGGCAGAGAGCAACCTACTAATCTCCAGGTACCATTAAAGCTATCAACTTTTTAACTAACTGATATTGTGTGAGGCAAGTACTAATTAATTAAATTGTATCTTGGCTGTTTGCCAGATATTGGGGTTGTAATTTAATGCTGGACGGAGTTTGTAGCTCACTGAGTGGAAAATAAGGGAAATATGTTATTCAAGTGACATTTGGTGAGTAAAACGTCCCTAGCAAATGTGATATTCAACTTCCTATAAATTTGTAGGGAGTGTTTCAATCAAAAAACTATATATGGAAGGTGCCGTTTAAAATTCATCAAGAAAATCAATATTTCACTTTTGCACAACTAAATTTTTTTATGTAAAAATTAGAAGGATTATAATTTGGTGCCATTTTTCAGGCAAAAACTATAGACAAAGTCAGATTAAAAAAAATAGGTTAACGTACGCACAAAATAGTAAAAAAAAATTGTCACTATCCAACTCACCTGTTGATATCGTTCGTATAAGAATCCAACCTCTTCCACACAAGTCTTTAATAGACTTCCGAGATATTTCTAGAGACATTGTTATTCAAAGATGATTTGAAATAAAACGTCGACTTACCTCACGACCGGCCATGCAATGGAAGAAAAACTCCTGCGGTTGGATGCCGGTCATNTGAACGCCCAGCGTGAACCCTTCTTGTTGCAGGAACCTCATGAACAGTTTGGCGAGAGAGGAGAGTGTCCTGATGGCGTATAAACCCCCGTATAGCTAGAAAGGGGAAAAGAATAGACTACTATGACTTATTCACGTTAAATATTATTATTATTCCCCTGATTTGTGCTAATAAATCAATGCAGGATGTTTTTTAGGTTGAGATTTTCCTTACAACCCGCATAGAACTCAATAATTAGTTTTTCAAACCAGTAGTGATCTGGATTTCAAACAATACACTACATAACTTCGTTGTTTAAAATGGCAAATATTTACAAAGATGATGATTTAACCGATATATTACCTTACAGGGAGCATCATCAAAATGCTGCCGAAGGGCCGAAAACCCGAGACAAAGACCAAGTCCGCGTCAGCGGACTTGCCTACCTTTCTAGTAATTATTATATTCCATACGAACTCCGTTTCCTGAGGCCTGAGCCTTATGCGAGCTTTGAACGTCAATATACACTACTGTTGGACGATGAATAAGTTCTTGTTCTCCAACAGATGGCGTTACCAGAACTGCACGGGTGTAGCTCAAGATGGTAACGCAACGGTAAAGATGTAATTTTCCTTTCATAGTTTTAAACATGTCGAATTTCATGCCGAAAAAAGGGTATTTGCGAGGAATTATTGCGGCACTCTATTCAAAAGAAAACTGCTGCAAAAGCACACAATTCTTATTGAGACTTACGGCGACCATGCTCTGTCGCAAACAACGCACAGAAACTGGTTTTGACGGTTCAAAAGTTTTGAAGTTGAAGATAAAGAATGCTCTGCAGCACCAAAACAGTTTGAAGATGAGGAATTGGAGGTTAGACGCTAACTGAATCTGCAGAACCATTTGGAGTTTATCACATAACAGTTTCAAAACGTTTGAAAGCGTTAAGAATGATTCAACAGCAAGAACATTGGGTGCCGTACGAAATGAAGTCGAGAGACGTCGAACAGTCTCTTTGCACGTGTGAACAGTGCTTCAATGCTAGAAACGGGAAGGTTTTTTGCATCATCTCATGACTGGTGATGAAAAATAGATGCGCTACAATTAATCGTAAGAGTAGAAAATCGTGGGATAAGCCCAACCAGCGTCAACATCATCAGCAAAGCTCCGAGCTCCATAGTTCCGAGCTTCAGCTCTGCATTTGGTGGGATCAACTGGGTGTAGTTTAATACGAGGTGCTCAAACCAAATGAAACCATCACGGGAGATCGCTATCGACTACAATTGATGCGTTTGGGACAAGCATTGAAGGAAAAATGGCCGCTATACAAGCAGAGATCCGACAAAGTGATTTTACAGCATGACAACGCTGGGCAACATGTTGCAAAACCGGTGAAAACTTACTTGGAAATGCTTATACGGGAAGCCCTACCCCACCCGACATATTAACCAGACATTAATCCTTGTTGCGATCGATGACACGTGGCCAGGCTGAGCAGCACTTGCATTCTTATGAAGACGCCAACAAAATGAACCGACGCTTGGATAACCTCGAAAGACGTGTCGTTTTTCCAACGTGGAATTAAAATTCTGCCAGACAGATTCGAAAAACTAACGGCTAGAGATGTACAATACCTTCAGCGACATGTTTTTACTGATTTTTTTTAAATAAAGCATTAATTTTCCCGAAAAAACAGCGAGAACTTATTCAACATTCTTATATATTCCGGTATTACAACTTTGTTTAATTTCGTTCAACGTAATTACAGAATCCTAATTTAAATAAAAAATATCCCAAGTAGTCCAGGCGGTATCTGTTTTAAAAAGGGTAGACTTGGGTAAAACGCATATGATCGGAGATTTTTGCTTTAACGGCTTCTAAACTACATAAGAAATGATAATTTTTCTATGCAAATAAAAAAAAACGTAGGCTTAATTGTTATTGCAAAAAACTAAAAAAGTATAAAAAATAGCAAAAAAATTCATTTTTTTCTTGGATTTCTCGTCGACAACATAGCAACTATTCATTTTAGACAAAAATGGAAGAGGAAAAAAAGTTTTGGAATTAAATTTTGAACAAGATAGAGTTAGTTACAATTCGAAAAAATAATTATTGTTATTGCAAAAATCGGAAAAATCATTTAAAAAATTGCAAAAAATGCTAGCTTATTTGTCAATTTTTTTCAGACACTTGAATAATACCTAGGATCTTCATACTTTTCCGAATTAAACTTCTTAGTGCATAGAATCATCACACCAAATTTCATCTAATTCGGTTCGATAATTTTTACATAATAATTGTTTAAATTTTTTATTTTTTTTTAAATTAAAAAATTTTCAAAATCAAATTTCTAAAAATCTAAAGCCTTTGAATACTTGAAAATTTCAACACAAAAAGAAAAGCTCTCAAGCTTTAAAATGTTTTTTAAAAGATTCAAATCGGACGATTAGGTGAGCCGTGGTGATTGTTTAAACATTTTCACAAAATGCTTATAAAAAATTGCAATAATTTAATGTTTTTTTCCAATTTTTTTTATTTTAAAATATGGTTTGAATGTACTCGGAAAGACGAGTATTAAAAAAAAATTATGATCCGCCCATTATTTTCGGAGTTAAAGCTAACCTTAATTTACAGCAAAACTAAAAGGGTATAAGGGCTGTTTTTTGAACTAATAGGTTTGTCATTCTGAGTACTTTCCAGATATAAATTTTCAAAATTTGCAATCACGGGTGTCCCATTTAAAATGTCACTCAAAGATATTCAAGACCGCGTGAAATCCATGAGGTATCAGTGGTGGGGGGAGCAAACACATAGCTACTCCGATGTGAATTCTCGAGTTCAAAACTGCGACACTCGGACAAATTTCAATTATTTCAGCTTCTAATGGACCAATTTCAATGATTCTTTTTTTAAATCGCTGTCTCGCAACTTAAGAAATTCAATTATCATTATGTTCAACTACCTTTTATTATTAATTATTGGACTTGCAATTGCGAAAATGTTTAAACAATCACCACGGCTCACCTAAGCGTCCGATTTGAATATTTCAAAAACCATTTTAAAGCTTGAGAGCAATTCTTTTTGTGGTGAAATTTTCAAGTATTCAAAGGCTTTAAATTTTTAGAAATTTAATTTTGAAAATTTTTTAATTTAAAAAAAATAAAAAATTTAAACAATTATTATGTAAAAATTATCTAACCGAATTGGATGAAATTTGGTGTGATGATTCTATGCACTAAGAAGTTTAATTGGGAAAAGTATGAAGATCCTAGGTATTATTCAAGTGTCTGAAAAAAATTGACAAATAAACTAGCATTTTTTGCAATTTTTTAAATGATTTTTCCGATTTTTGCAATAACAATAATTATTTTTTCGAATTGCATCTAACTCTATCTTGATCAAAATTTAATTACAAAACTTTTTT
>NW_019418620.1:0-364 GCF_000390285.2 Anoplophora glabripennis | reverse complement strand
TTTTTTAACACTGTGTGGCAGGTACCGACTGATACTCCCACCATTTGTGATAAAACACGTACAGAAGTTCTTGGCGCATTTTCCATTATTTGTTGGACATTTTCTTTTAATTCTTCAGTCCGCTTTTTAGGTCGACCTCTTCCTTCTTTTCTTGTTACACTGCCTGTTTCACGAAAAACATTAACACAACGCTGAACTGCACTTTGAAAAATTTTGTACTCATCAATGCCGGGAAATTGATTTTGAAATTCTATGAAACATTCCTCAACATAATACTTCCATATTCCATCAATCTTGCGTCCATTTCTAAAGTAGGACTCTATGATAAACACTTTTTGTTCTTGAGAAAACACCATTTTAAACG
>NW_019418619.1:8654-13881 GCF_000390285.2 Anoplophora glabripennis | reverse complement strand
ATGCTCTGTGTATACACATCTCCTTGTGAGTAACGACACTAAAGCAGCTGGATCGTTGTAACCACATAATGGTGAGGATTGAGGACTATCAATAGGTCCCAAACCGACCTATGGCTGGTTGGTTAAACTTACCAGAACGATCCTAGCTCTTGTACTAGGCGTTGTGAGTTTGAAACAATATAAAAAAAATATTTTTTACTACTGAGAAATATTTATATAATAATCATTTGACCAAAACTATTCAATTTTGTATTAAACAAACGGTACATTAATATACAATACAAAACATGTTTGTATAAAATCTATGTAGATCATAAAATTAAGAATAGAATTTGTTTAACCGTAAGTATCAAATATTTATTTTAAATGTTGCCTATTTTAAGATGAATTTTTTGAGACAAAACGTCTGAATCTGGTTCGAGCTGACTCAGTACAGTATTGGGGATCATGAAGGCTTGCAAAAAATGTAATAAAATTTCCAGGGTCGTATTTAAAAAAAATGAAGTTGATGATGGTCCTGGAGAGACGAACATTACATATAAAAAATGATTATGCTATTCGATGGAGGGCAAAAAGTTTCCATGAGAAAGTGTTCCTTCTTTTTTCAATATCACCTCAAGCAAGGGTGGAATTAAACAAAATCGGATTTCCAAAATTTCGTTTTTTTTTTTTCAAATATTTCGAACACTAATCATGTTAGCCTTGATTTTTTAGAGGCATAATGTTGGTCCCCTGATTACGCAACTTTGCCCCCATATAAGTTACTTCGTATCTCTTTTTGTGCGAATTTGTAACAGACCGTATACGACGCATGAGGCAGTGAAGATTGTGAACATTCATTACAAGTACGGAGAGTATGTAGCTGAGACTGTGCGCGATTACGCGGAATTTTTGGTAGAAGGAAAGTCCCGAATGAAACAAATGTGGAAAGATTAGTTGCCAAATTTGAACAAACAGGTTCCGTTGCAGACAATAAAAAACAGGCCGGCCTTGTACTGGCAATTCAATTGCAGTGCGCCGTCGCCGTCGGTCACTGCAATTAAATACTTCAAAAAGCACAATGCAGTTGATTTCGAGTATGCCAAATGAATCTCAGAGGACATCTGTCCAATATCCTCTTTCATATTTGATGGCAATGTCTACCCTTTAAAAGCATACAAAAACTTTGCTAACTCTTTAATTAATAAAATTTTTTTTCTTCATATGAAACCCTGCATTTCTTTTGGGACATCATTTATATAAACTACATCAAAATGTAATAATTGTGATCAAGAAATCAATGAAAAATGCAAAAATACAGAAAGTTGATCAACTAAATAAGAGATTTAAAAAATATATCGATTTTTTATGATTATTAGTACAGGTGGACCAAGAGTGTTGCTTAGAATCAGGATTATGTCAAAAAATAAAACATAATTTCTACACGCAAAAAATTTCTTGATTCAAATGTACAACATTTGATTTTAAGTTATCGCACGTTTATTGTATACGCAAGAAAATATTTTCTTCTTTCAAGAAAATTATTTAATTATTTATAAACTTTAAATTTCTACCCAGAAATATAATTTTTTACTTTAAAAATAGGCAGCATTTAAAATAAATATTTGATACAGTTAAACGATTTCTATTCTTAATTTTATGATCTATACAGATTTTATAGAAACATGTTCTGTATTGTAATATTAATGTATCATTTGTTTATGTTTAATACAAAACTGAATAGTTTTGGTCAAATGATTATATATACTTATTTTAAGAATATATTTGGATATAAATATTTCCCAGTAATAAAAAATATTTTCTTTCAAACACAACACCTAGTACAACAGCTAAGATCGTTCGTAAGTTTAACCTACCAGACATCATAGGTCGGTTTGGGACTTATTGATGGTTCTCATCATCATGTTGTTAGAACGATACGATACTTTAGTGTCGTTACTGACAAGGATATGTGTATACACAGAGCGTAAGTGCTCGCTCCATCTATCGTGCTGCTTCCCACCTACGCCATTCTGTGATCTACAATTTTCTTTCAAGAAAGCATAAGTTTGATTATAATATGCTACATTTGTCTTGAATAATTCCATTAATAATAAATTTTAACTATATATATTTTAAGGAACTGGTAGTTTTGAAACAAATATGTTTGCAGTTTGTAATGAACTGTAAGTGATATTGTAGCTAAAGTCCGAGANTGGACCCTCTCGTAGTGGAAGTGGGCGCACTCCTCCAGTTTGGGGAACCGGCAGGGCTCTGCCCCAGGGGCCGGCGCCCCGCCCGCCGCCTCGCTGATCTGCATGTCGTACACCTCAGTGCATAATGCCTGCAAAGAAAAGGGCGTTAATCAACGTCGAGCGTACAATAGAGCGTATGAAAAGGTAAAATTATAGAAAAATATTGTACCACGGAAAGAAAACACAAAGATACAGGGTGATGGATTATTTATTTCAACACTGCGAAATTCGCAGCTCGTCTCTACATCGGTAGTGTTTACAGTGGTGGTCATGGTTACCGTCGCGCAGTAGTGGTAGACGAGTGGGAGTAGCGCATATTTATTATTATTATGCAGTTTGGGCTTTGTTTAGTTTGACCGCACCGTAACCAAATAATAGCTATTCGCCACTTTTTTTTTCTTAATAAACGTAATTTGTTCAGTTGTGGTGTAAAATTTTGTTACATAGATATTGTTTCTTGTGTTTTTTAAACAACTATAAAAATTTAAATTGTTTGTAGCACTTGCAAAAATCAATGGTGCCAGAAATATCAAATACTTTGTACCTAAATTTTTCCGCCGTCCCTGGTATGGATGTTAAGAGGGGAATAAAGATATTTTCTGAAAACACACCTTCACCCAAGCATAGTCTTTTCAAAAACTACACTATTTTCTGAGAAAATTATATGTGGCCTATATAGATAAGGTATTGAGCTAGGAGTTGACATATTTTTTATTGCAAAATAATTTGTATTATTGAAGTTATGGATAAATAAAGTTTAATAACAAATTGAAATTTTATGTCATAGATCTTTATTATAATTTTACATCTCCTTCGTACAGATTTGAGGAACTAACCTGCAAAATATTAGACTGAATTATGCAGTATTACCAGCAATGTCTAGATTTTTGTGAAATTATTTCTTTGGTAGCCATTTATTTAAATGTCATTAGTAGAGATACGCACCAAAGAGAACAACAAATATGAATGTTTGGAGCTTCTAGTCCAGATGGAGCCAGTATCAAACTTAACCATTAAAATTGTATGGCTTATAGAAAACTGTAAAACATATTTTAATTTTTGACTTCGTTTCGTCGTGACTGAATATATTTCGCAGTCACAAAATGCTCTCATAATTGAAAAATAAAATATATGACGGAACTAAGGAAATACGTCTAGGTCTAGGTTTGTCAAATAGATCATTATATACCATAATATGTTACCATATCAGTAAGAAATACTTAAAGTAATAAATAAATAATAAATACAGCCCTACCANAATAATAATAATAATAATAATAATAATAATAACTAATATATAATAATAACTAATTAATAAAAAAGTATCAGTACAATACACAACTCACAAACTAGAATAATATTTACGATGTCAAACGACGCAGGACACATCAATATCATAAATGAAATAAAAATGAAATAACCAAACTTCATAAAAACACGGTTCCCGTTTTTTGTGCAAATTGTATGGCGTTTTTTTAAACCTCATTGCCGATGCCGTGTACGAGGACATCTATAATGACATGTTTGCATTATTTAATGTATGCTAATCAGTACCATCTACTGGCGAATGGCTAGATTTTATTAATGGAGAGTTACCGACGAGTAGATTCTCGTCTGAAAATTGGGTTCTCAAATTTATGCAAGAAATTAGGAAAAGGGCATCCAATCGCCATCTAAGAAGTGTTACGACTTTAGCTCTCGTAATCCTGCTCTTAAGCACTGCATCGCTGCAAAGGCAAGTTTGGCCAATCGAACAAAGTTTCAACACAGGCTGATCGATCAATGACCGGTGAATAAAAATTTAAAAATTATTTTAGTTTGGGAGTACATTTTTGTAATTTTATTTCTCATCTCCAACGCCGGCGCTCTCTACCGTATAAGACTAATGAATCGTCACGATGTAAACGTCAACAGACGCATACTTAATGCTCGTCCTCAGGAAAAAAGTAAGAACACGATTTTCTTATCGAATTTAAAATAAGTCTTACAAAAACACTGGCGTGTCTTGGGTCGAGCTGACGAAGAAGGTAATACATTACCAAACCGTATCGCAAGGTAAACATCCGAACGCATAAAAAACCACAAACCGTCATTTATTTTTCAAGCTGACGTTTATCCCGCACTCCATCTTTGGAAGTACGGCCTCGTACGAAGACGAACCGATCAATCGTGGATTTCATTTTCGCTGATATCCCTCTAAGCCTCAGATGATGGATAGGGACAGTTCGGAACATATCAATATCGCCCTTTTTCAGCCGAAGTCTCAAGCCGATTGCTTCGGACGTTAATTTAATTCCAGCCTAATAAAATTTTTAGAACCCCATGAAAAAATAGTAACGCTTTAGTCCCTAATATCAGGGAGTAAAAAGTCACTTTCGGTCCTACGAACTAATCGATTGGTAGTCTAGGTAATTCGACAGATCTATTATGGCACATAAAGTGCGTAAAGTTATATATTCACTTTTACCTACCAAGTCAACAGAATGTATATTTCATAACATATTTCGCTCTCGTTATAGCAGAATATACTTTAGTCCCTTATTATTTTAGTTATTATTTTCCAAGACTAAGGGGGAGAAAAAATGGTATAATATAGACTAAAGTGCATATAAATAATAGTATAATATACAGCACTAAAGTGGATTTTTATATTATACCTGTTGCGGTTTAAAACAAATGTCACTTTCAGTCCCTTATTATTTGTCATTTTACTATTTTCCAAAACTAAAGTGTGAGAAATACTATAATATTCACTAAAGGACTAAAGTGTATCTTTATTACCTACTAAGGAACTAAAGTGCAGGATAAATTTTAGTCCTTTACATTTTAATAATTATTTTCAAAACTAAAGTGTGAAATACAATACTATAATATTCACTAAAGGACTAAAGTGTATCTTTATTACCTACTAAGAAACTTAAGTGCAGGATAAATATATACACTTTAATCCTTTACTATTTTAATAATTATTTTCAAAACTAAAATATGACAAA
>NW_019418619.1:0-5266 GCF_000390285.2 Anoplophora glabripennis | reverse complement strand
CAGGGCTGGAAAATCCACATGGTCCATCTGCCTTTACATGAGAGCGACAAAGTAAAGTAAAGAAATCCGTGCGATAGATAAGGATGGCTATAGTGAAGACGTTTCATAATCTGAATATTCACCGCCCGTTTCGGGTTAGAAGTGGGAGTGACTATTCAGATTATGAAACGTCTTCAATGTAACCATCCTTGTCTATCGCACGGATTTCTATGACTTACTTTATCGCTCTCACGTAACGGCCGATGTACCATGGGAACTTTCCGAACCTGTATATGTTTACAAATAATATAAATTCTAAGAAAAATTATAGACTACAGCAAATATTTCACATAGTTTGACGAAAGTATAGATGTATATTTGAATAGAACGAAATAACATTTACGGCAAATAATTCAATTTAAAACTATCTGCTCATTTGGTCCAAATACTCTTTCTTTCAGTGTATATGCATTATTGTGACAACTAGACATTTTAATGACGTCCCTTCGTACTTTCCCAGACGGTTTTTTTTTACACCAGATTAAGAATACTGCAAAAGAAACCACTCACTGTGTTGCGACAGCAGCGACTGGTCCATGTTGGTCTGGAGGGTGACGGTGAGCTGGGGCAGCTGGACCCTCTCGTAGTGGAAGTGGGCGCACTCCTCCAGTTTGGGGAACCGGCAGGGCTCTGCCCCAGGGGCCGGCGCCCCGCCCGCCGCCTCGCTGATCTGCATGTCGTACACCTCAGTGCATAATGCCTGCAAAGAAAAGGGCGTTAATCAACGTCGAGGGTACAATAGAGCGTATGAAAAGGCAAAATTATAAAAAAATATTGTAACACGGAAAGAAAACACAAATATACAGGGTGATGGATTATTTATTTCAACACTGCGAAATTCGCAGCTCGTCTCTAAATGTGTAGTGTTTACAGTGGTGGTCATGGTTACCGTCAAGCAGTAGTGGAAGACGGAGTGGGAGTAGCACATATTTATTATTATTATGCAGTTTGGGCTTTGTTTAGTCTGACCGCACCGTAACCAAATAATAGCTATTCGCCACTTTTTTTTTTCTTAATAACCGTAATTTGTTCAGTTGTGGTGTAAAATTTTGTTACATAGATATTGTTTCTTGTGTTCTTTAAACAACTATAAAAATTTAAATTGTTTGTAGCACTTGCAAAAATCAATGGTGCCAGAAATACCAAATACTTTGTACCTAAATTTTTCCGCCCTCCCTGGCATGGACGTCAAGAGTCGCCACTGCATCGCTGCCAAGGCACGTTTGGCCAATCGAACTTAATACTCGTCCGAAAACGAAAAATGTAAGAACACGATTTTCTTATCGAATTTAAAATAAGTCTTACAAAAACACTGGCGTGTCTTGGGTCGAGCTGACGAAGAAGGTAATACATTACCAAACCGTATCGCAAGGTAAACATCCGAACGCATAAAAAACCACAAACCGTCATTTATTTTTCAAGCTGACGTTTATCCCGCACTCCATCTTTGGAAGTACGGCCTCGTACGAAGACGAACCGATCAATCGTGGATTTCATTTTCGCTGATATCCCTCTAAGCCTCAGATGATGGATAGGGACAGTTCGGAACATATCAATATCGCCCTTTTTCAGCCGAAGTCTCAAGCCGATTGCTTCGGACGTTAATTTAATTCCAGCCTAATAAAATTTTTAGAACCCCATGAAAAAATAGTAACGCTTTAGTCCCTAATATCAGGGAGTAAAAAGTCACTTTCGGTCCTACGAACTAATCGATTGGTAGTCTAGGTAATTCGACAGATCTATTATGGCACATAAAGTGCGTAAAGTTATATATTCACTTTTACCTACCAAGTCAACAGAATGTATATTTCATAACATATTTCGCTCTCGTTATAGCAGAATATACTTTAGTCCCTTATTATTTTAGTTATTATTTTCCAAGACTAAGGGGGAGAAAAAATGGTATAATATAGACTAAAGTGCATATAAATAATAGTATGATATAGGTATACTACAGCACTAAAGTGGATTTTTATATTATACCTGTTGCGGTTTAAAACAAATGTCACTTTCAGTCCCTTATTATTTGTCATTTTACTATTTTCCAAAACTAAAGTGTGAGAAATACTATAATATTCACTAAAGGACTAAAGTGTATCTTTATTACCTACTAAGGAACTAAAGTGCAGGATAAATTTTAGTCCTTTACATTTTAATAATTATTTTCAAAACTAAAGTGTGAAATACAATACTATAATATTCACTAAAGGACTAAAGTGTATCTTTATTACCTACTAAGAAACTTAAGTGCAGGACAAAGATATACACTTTAATCCTTTACTATTTTAATAATTATTTTCAAAACTAAAATATGACAAATAATATATACCATAGGACTAAAGTGGATTTTTATATTATGCCTATTGTGGTTTATAACAAATTTCACTTTCAGGATTAAAAGATACCTACACCTTAGTCCCTTATTATTTCTCATTTTACCATTTTCCAAAACTAAAGTGTGAAAAACAATGCTACTATACCCTGAAGGACTAAAGTGTATTATTTATATACATACTAAGGAACTAAAGTGCAGGATTAAAATATATCCCTTACTATTTTAGTCTTGATTTCCAAAACTTAAGTGTGACAATTAATAATATAACATATATGCACTAAAGAACTGAAAGTGCATCTTTATATTACACCTTATACCTAATACGGGACTAAAATGAACAAACTTTCAACAAATTTGACATTTAACTATTTTCTAGAACTAAAGATGTTAAGAGATAATAGTATAAAGATAGTAGTTAGAGATAATAGTAATGAACTTTCATTTTTCAACAAATTTCGCTCAAGATTAGTCCCTTCACTATTTTCCAGAACTAAAGTTGTGAGAAATGAAAGCATAATATACCGGGTGGGGCATTTATCTTGAGGCAAAATAATATCTCGGTTGAACTCGATTATTTCGAATAAAGTTTCAGACGAAAATTGTGGGGCACCGAGAGAGCCATTGAATGGTCCATATTACGACTTCCGGTTTACACGGAAGTGGTGTTTTTAGACCGGAAGTTGGTTCTTTTAAATGGAAACACCCATTTTTACCACGGATTTCGATTGAAAAACGAAAAAAATAATGTTTGTTCTTATTATTTTTTCGATTTAACCCATATTTTGGCCATAAAAAACAAGAATCTACAATATTGTAATATGGGCCTTTCAATGGCCCCCCCCAAGGGTCCTACAATTTTTGTCTGAAACTTTATTCGAAATAATTGAATCTAACCGAGATAATAATATCTCTAATGTCTCAAGATAAATGCCCCACCCGGTATACCAAAGGAATAAAGTGCTTATTAAGGAACTGAAATGTTCAATTTACAACAAATTTTGATCAGAATTAAAAGTCCAACCAATAGAGGTTTTTTGGCACACTTAAATATTACAGCAAATTTCATGTATTACCTTTTGAAAAATACTCAGTAAATGAAAACCCAAGTGATTACCCCAGCAAAGTCGTGAACAATTTTTTTTAAACAATAAAAACTAAAAAAAATAATATTTTTTGGTCCTCCGCTCGCTGCTTCCCCCACTAGCGCTACCCGACTCTGGCTCGAGCGTACTTTCGATCGTTTCGGGTGACTTTCAATGGCATTTTTGGCATATATTTCCCATCACCCAGGCAAAATCCGAGATATACAAATTGGAGATTTTGTCGGCTACTTTCAGAAGCCGTTTTCAGAATTTAAATTGAACCATTTTTGATAAATCGGATAGAAACCAACTTGGACACGATTAAACTACATATTATTTGTCATTTTCTGCAGTATTGTTTTTCCAGCTTCAACTTTGACGGTTATGAATTTTTGAAAAAAGGTCTATTTTAGAGGTTTTTTTTATTCTCTACAAAAGTCCTATTGAGGGTAAGACAATTCCATCATTATTCGAGATATTATAAAAAATACAAAAAAATGTCATTTTTTGCAGCTTTTATTATTTAAAAAAAGATACACTTTAACCTCATCCTATTTTAGGTATTATTTTCCAAAATTAAAGCGTTACTTTTAATTATCGAGATTGAACAAGAGAGTTACAACAAATTTCGGCCTCGGTATAAAATATCTACTTTAATCCCTTGATCTACACCGTGTCCACCTAGTGCGCTAAGTCCAATATCTAGGTAAACAAAAGAAATAACTTAATTTTATTTCTACAGAGTTGCCTACTTTCCCGAGCTGTACAAAATGAAAATATATTTGCATATACAGGGTGATCAGTTTTTCCTGGGCAGGTACCAACTTAATTTTTTTAAATGGAAACCTATATTTTTTATGGCATAATCGAATTCTACGTGAAAAATTAACGGGANGGCCATAAAAAACAAGAATCTACAATATTGTAATATGGGCCTTTCAATGGCCCCCCCAAGGGTCCTACAATTTTTGTCTGAAACTTTATTCGAAATAATTGAATCTAACCGAGATAATAATATCTCTAATGTCTCAAGATAAATGCCCCACCCGGTATACCAAAGGAATAAAGTGCTTATTAAGGAACTGAAATGTTCAATTTACAACAAATTTTGATCTCAGAATTAAAAGGCCAACCAATAGAGGTTTTTTGGCACACTTAAATATTACAGCAAATTTCATGTATTACCTTTTGAAAAATACTCAGTAAATGAAAACCCAAGTGATTACCCCAGCAAAGTCGTGAACAATTTTTTTTAAACAATAAAAAAAGATATTTTTTTGGTCCTCCGCTCGCTGCTTCCCCCACTAGCGCTACCCGACTCTGGCTCGAGCGTACTTTCGATCGTTTCGGGTGACTTTCAATGGCATTTTTAGCATATATTTCCCATCACCCAGGCGAAATCCGAGATATACAAATTGGAGATTTTGTCGGCTACTTTCAGAAGCCGTTTTCAGAATTTAAATTGAACCATTTTTGATAAATAGGATAGAAACCATCTTGGACACGATTAAACTACATATTATTTGTCATTTTCTGCAATATTGTTTTTCCAGCTTCAAATTGACGGAGTTATGAATTTTTGAAAAAAGGTCTATTTTAGAGGTTTTTTTTTATTCTCTACAAAAGTCCTATTGAGGGCAAGACAATTCCATCATTATTCGAGATATTATAAAAAATACAAAAAAATTTCATTTTTTTGCAGCTTTTATTGTTTAAAAAAAAGATACACTTTAACCTCATCCTATTTTAGGTATTATTTTCCAAAATTAAAGCGTTACTTTTAATTATCGAGATTGAACAAGAGAGTTAC
>NW_019418618.1:12259-12748 GCF_000390285.2 Anoplophora glabripennis | reverse complement strand
TACCAACAATGTGAAAACAAAACGAATTAAATTATAGTACCTATGTTCAGGACTATCAATTTTAATTAATAAGTAAGTAGTTAGGTATCTAACTATCTAAAGAAAACAAACACGCAACAAAAATGCGACTATGAAGTTTTAAATGATTCACAATAAGAAAAAAAACAAATTATTAAAACTCGATGTAATAAAAGTATGTTTGCAAGTATATATGTATATTCAGACTACCTAAAGACAACAAATACAAAACAAAAATGTGACCTTAAAATATCGAACGCAATTATAACTTTCCAACAACACCCAGAAAGAAAACACAGTCGTCAGTCGTCACCTCCATTCGCTCCAAGTCAGTTTATTAAAGGATCACGCGCGCGTTATCGTTCGGCTTATTAGCTAAACAGTAGGCAAGACGGTGCGGGGGGAGGGTCGGCGATCGCATCAAGCGAAGCGAGGCGCTTGAATTTTATTCTCGCGTCCGTAATTTTTTTG
>NW_019418618.1:0-10878 GCF_000390285.2 Anoplophora glabripennis | reverse complement strand
GCGCAAAGCCTGCGGTTCTAAGCTCTCCTTGACTATTGGTTTATTGTCTCTGTCTTGCATTAGGAATTTGGGAACAACGTACGTCGAAGACACGTACGTACGGAAGATAGAATACTGGACAATAATTACGTTTTTGATTTATTGCGATGGCATAAAGAGTATAAGCCACGGCCTGGAATTGACAGCAGTGTTGCCATACGTACAGTAATTACCCTATTTGTACGATATTTTTTTACAAGAATGATAAGAGGTTTTGAGACCATACTAAAGCATTCCAACTTTATTACAAATTATTTATAACCTTTAGTAAAAACTAAAACGGTATTCTAAAATAAAATGAGTGGTAATTCTTATGCAAAATAATGAATTATTTTCAAATGCTTATTAAATAAAAGCTTATTTTTAACTTAATAAGTTGTTCAAACAAACCTCCTGCTTGAACTTCACAATACCCTAATCTGTGGTAAAATTCTTGACGAACATTTGACAAAATTTCAGGAGTAACTGACCCTAAAATATTTCTAATTTTAAGCCGTAATTCGTCCAAATTTGCTGCTCTTTCGTGTCGATGTTGTAGTTGTGTTAAATGACCCCATAAAAAGAAGTCGCAGAGTGTCAGATCTGGAAATCGAGGAAGCCTCTTGTGGAAATAAGCCTTTCAGGAAAAGTTTGTTCCAAATAATCTTGAACTGGCCTTGCGTTATGTGCAGGACATCCTTCTTACTCAAATCAAATTTCCTCAAAATTTATATCCAAGTTTGGTACAGCTGGTACTTTGTAATAAATGCAAATATCTCTCAGCATTTAAGTTACCATCAATAAAAAAGGGACCCACAATATTATCGCCTAAAATGCCAGCCCAAACATTTACCTTTTGAGAGTACTGCGTTCTTAATGGTATACTTAAGTGCTTGTTTTCCCGGGACCAATATTGGACCACTGAAGGATTATGACGATCAAGTAGGGAAAAAGATGATTCGTCTGTAAATAAAATCTGCCTAGCAAATTCATTATTTTCATCTATTTTTTCCCTAATGGATTCACAAAACTCCATACGCCTAATTTGATCACCAGGAATAATTTCTTGAGAAATTTGCATTTTAAAGCTTTGTAACCATTCTTTTTTAAGATGCGACGAACTGTACGACTTGGAATGTCAAGTTCTTCGATTTGGGTTGATGTTCGAACGCAGACTACGTTGGCTCCGCATGGGGTCCTATAGCGTCATATCGAAGAATTGGTATTTTGGAATAACGTTTCTCTGTGGATTGTGGGCGTCTCCAAAGGGTTGGGGCGTTATTTTGATTAATTTTGATTAATTGTGACTATTCGAATTTCGAATTTTTTGGTCTTCTTGCCAAAATCAAAAGAGGGGTGAAAATTTATGCATTGTTGACGGTTTCTGGTCGATGAGGAGCATGCATGGTCGGTGTTCGTAGTGGAATTGTGAGAAATCTTCGCTTTTCGCGTTTCGTCGCCTGCTCTGTCAGCATCGTCTGGTATATGGCTGTAGACTTTTGATGGCAATTGTGACTACGGGGAAAAATTCCAGTTTTCAAAACTGTGGTGAAATTACGGTAGATTTGACGGCAACTGTGCATTGTATGAAACGTTTAGAAAAACTGTTGAATTATTTTCGAAACATGGGTAAATTTCGAATTTCATTACGTAAACTGTCCATTATCTTCCTACCCACTTCATCCAGGCTAGACCACTACATTCTTATGTTTTCGAGGACTGTTTGACCTTGTCAGGTCAGCTAAAGGTCATCTAAAGGTCGAACCGAGAAATATCCCCTATGGTGGAGGCAATTAATTAAAATTAATAACTAAATAATGAATAAACAAAATAATAAACAAAAAATAATTAAATAAAAAAATTTAAAATATGAAGGTAGATGTAATGAAACCTTTAAATCCAGGTATCAAAAAAGAGGATACTCAAAACGACTTTTATAAAATATACCTCCTTTCAGAAAAAACGTAGGAGAATAAAAATATTTGACACAAACAAATTATGGGAATTTAAGTGCATTTAAAGTAATGTAGGTGGCGCTCTCTAATAACTTACAGCCAATTTCAATTTCTCATGCCAAAAAAACTCCCCTATTCCAAGTTTTATGTTTTTACTATCGTCAATAACGAAGTTATTCAAGAAAAACTAAAAGAAAACTGCTTCAACGCCCTTGTATTAGATCACCATATTTTTGGCCCCGCGAATGTACGGTAGAATTTTCTCCAGACCTTTTAGGGACACCCTATTTACAATTCCTGTGTGAAATTTCACGAAACAACGCAGATTGCAGACGGCCATATATTGGATTGGGAAAATATATGCGTTAGTGTTATTTTAGTATACCGATCCAGGCAAGGATATTAGTCAGGTACGACGGCACAGGTNACGAATAATTCTGTTAATACAATTGTTATATACAAATTCGGATACTGGTCTTTATACAACAAATCTTCCCTACTATACAACTGGAATATAAAGTCTATAACACCTAATAATGTATAAGTAATTCATTATAACCTTTATTTCATAGATGCATAAGGTGTATTAAGCACCTTCCAGTTAAACTGATTGAATAATGAGTATGGCGATGATTGCTTTTTTTTAATAAAAGTTGTATATTGGTTATAAAAGTTTTAATATGCGCTATACACATTATTCTAGATAAACAGTTTAATAAACCCATTTCTTTCAGTGTAGGTCAAACATTTCAGAGAAATATTTGTACAAATTTAATAATTTTTTTAAACCTCAACATCCTGAATTTCAAAAAAATTACTTTATGTCAGTAGTCCCTAAACGCATTTTCGTCTGAATGACTGAAGCAACTCCTCCTAACATTACAGACTTAAAGACTTAAAAAAACAGCCTATATAAAATTTGTCCCAAATGCGATACATCAGTGTTGGTATAAATTTTAGATATAACAGTACCACCCACAATACTAAAAATTGACATATGCGAAACATTTTATAATTGTTAATAGCAATGTGGACCTAGGACGTATATGCTGGCACTAATCAGATTGACGTCTTTCAAAGATTTCTGTAACAGATGTTAATGTGTACCTAATAGCCTCACACTTAGAGGTAATTCGTCGCGGTGCCGCCATTTTCTCGAATTTGAATGTCACAGCGTTCATTACGACGGCGTAGGAGGACTCGTGTGTATGTAATTATGTATACCACTTCGATGTTGTCATTTAACTACACCTCGAATATTCTAATAACAACTAATTGATTCTAATGTACAGTTTGACACAAAGTATATGGTAGAATTAGTTTACCATTCATTAAATCAAATAATTTAGTTAATACTATCTAAAATATGTATTGCACTTGTTTTCATTAGAAGATCCTAAAGTTAGCCTGCAATAAATTATGTATTCGTAAACTGAAAATAAAAATAATATAATAAATGTAATAATGTTTTTCTGTCGAACAAATTGATAGTATTATTTATTATTTATCAAAAACAAGATAATTGTTTCAATGATCTTTTAATTTGATAATAAAATTTCAAATTCTTCGTAATTTTAAATTGATTTGCGTTGCATTTCAAATTATGCATAATAAATTATTGTTAAATCTCAAACGTTGTTAAGTTTATTATTTTTAATTAATAGACAATTTTTCTTCAAAATTAAGTAAATTCTCTAAATTATCCATATGGGAAGCCCACTCAGTAAGCTGTAACTAGTCCCTCTACAATAAGCACAAAATAAGTGCCATCTTTAAAATTTAAAGAGGCCTCTACTACAGAAATTTTTTATTTGATTGATGAAATATTTTTAGAAATCCTAAAATATATATATATAGGGTGTCCCGGTACTTAATACAAAAAAGTCGAAAGTATACATTTTTTTTCATATGGGCCTTCGTTAACAAGTTACGGGCCCTCAAAGGTGAAAATTAAAAGTTATTTTCATTTACAGTCTCTAAACTATTAACTTCACCATGATGCAAATTTGGTGATCGATAACACATGCGTACCTACAGCTTGTTTTAGCATGTTGCAAGTGGAACTTCATTATGCCCAGAACGCCAAGGACGAACTATGCCCAATGGTTAACAACCCAGAATTTTTGCATAGATGACGATCGCAATCTGCCTGCATCAAAAATAAGTTCCCTGAAGAATTAGCCAACGAGGCCTCTTGGTTTAAGTCAGTCAAATTAACAGTTTAGGAAATATTTGTGATTTTACGTCATACTGCCCATCGAGTGGCGCTTCCACTATTTTTTGGTTTTAATTTTTAATTGGACACAATTGCTATGCTAGAACTGTACACTTGCCGGTACTTGATACAAAAAAGTCGAAGAGAAATAGATGAGGTCAAAATAATATCAGTTCCTCACATAAAATTTTTTCATACGGGCCTTCGTTAATTAGTCGAGGAAATAAAGCACTGAACCTCCGAAATTTTTCGACCAAGTCGTATCATTTTTGCATTCGGTTTCTAAAATTATGTGAAAAAAATGTATCAACTTTGTATTATGTTTTTCGGCCAAATTGCATTTGTGCAGTGCAAAGCATTTTTTAAAGTCACTTAGAAAAAATTCATAACTCGGTTAATAATGCCTGGAATGGACTCAAATCAGAGTCTTGGGGGTTTTCTAGGTCGCTAGTCTCGAATATGACGTTCAAATTCAAATTGGTCCATCGCCGACCTGGAGCTTAGGACTGATGATGAACGTCATCTCCGAGGCTTCTGAATTTCACTCTTAAATGCAGCGAGACTTGACACCCGGCGGTTTTTTGGGTCGCTGATTCTTAATCTGGCGTCGGCGAGTACCCCCCGGACACCTGGTGCACCGAAACCTGGACATGGACGTCATCTCCGGGAGTTTTCCTGTAAAATTTGCGTAAACGAGCCGAAAATCACATCAGGGGGTTTTTGGGGCGCTCTTCTCGAATCTGGCGTCGGCAATCACCCCCCGGACACCTAGTGCACCGGAAGTCAATATACAATGAATTTTTAATATATTTGAGACTGCCGTTAATACTCCAATAACTTGTTTGGAATTGTTGATCTCATTTAAAGTATGCAAGATGAAAATAGAGGGAATAAATTGAATGGATGTCACAATGTATGTAATTGTTGTTTCAAAAACAAATCAAAATCATTTATGTCCAAATCAATTGCCATTTCTAACCTACTTTTAACTTCAATTTAATTTAACTCAAATATAATTTAACTCCATTTTATCCTAATCTAATCAACTATTAACTTTAATTCTACTAAATATAATTTTCATCAACTGAAGTATAGGGCCCGGATAGTTTTTCGAGTCACAGTCGTGCATGCACCATATTATAAGATGATTTCAAGAAGAGCGCATCGAAAAACCCCCTGATGTGATTTTCGGCTAGTTTACGCGAATTTTACAGGACAACTCCTGGAGATGACGTCCATGTCCATGTTCCGGTGCACCAGGTGTCCGGGGGTGCTTGCCGACGCCAGATTACGAATCAGCGACCCAAAAAACCTCCGGGTGCCAAGTCTCGTTGCATTTAAGAGTGAAATTCAGGAGAAGCGTCGGAAATGACGTTCATCGTCAATCCTAAGCTCCAGGTCGGTGATGGACCAATTTGAAGGTCATATTCGGGATCATCGACCTCGAAAACCCCCAGGACCCTGATTTGAGTCCATTCCAGGCATTATTAACCAAGTTATGAATTTTTTCTAAGGGGTTGATACACGGATACATTTTACAGATTTCGGCTCTTTTTGTGCTTTATTTCCTCGACTATAAAGTGATTTTACCCACTAGTGAAATAAAGTAACTTTATTTCACTAGTAGAATAATGAAAAAATAATAAAACTATAATAAATCAAATTTAATTTATGTGCTTATTAACATTAACATTTACATTTATAGTAATAGATATTTAATTTTTTTGTTTTATCACTTGTAGCATCGTTGCCATCATTTTCGGAAGGCATAACATCTGCCGAAGTTTGTGAAGAATTTGCACAAGTTAAGGATGTCTCTTCTTGTAAGGAACAGCTATATTCTCCGTGGCTTTTCCTTGCAATATCAAGTTTGTTAGATATAGACTCTTCAACATAACTTTCTGCTTCAGAGGAGCTCTTCCATCCACCATGCCGTTTGATATTTATAAGAGCAGCACCTTTAATGGCCAATAAAGTTGTTGAAGTGCGCCTCATACAATGGCCAATATATGCTTCTGGGTTTACGATATTCAGGAATGAAGCAACTATTGAGGGTACCTTCGCCAATGTATTGATTCCAACAGGCTGAGAAGTACATTTTTGATTGATGTATCTTATAAAGAATCTGTCTTGTGTTAGGCGAATTGGGCGCAGAGAAATATATTTTCTGCATATTATTTTTTTACTTAGTTTTGATCATAGAATCGGCCTGTTCAGGGTTGGCAGCTAATTATGAGACACCCTGTATACCTAACAACATGTAAAAGGTAAAGAGATATAACCATTAAATATTCTTTATCGGAGGCACCAGTCAAAAATTCTTCAATATGTGCTCTTTCCAATACTGCAGTTTTTTTTGCTTTGTATCCTCTCGATTCACTCTTCAAATAAGCACTAAGCTTGTTATATTTTCCAATATCTATATTTTTGTAGACCTTTATATTAGCCTTCAACATCGAATACTTCAACCACATAGATAAAATTGCATATTTTTTCTTCAAATTTAAAAAATACGATAGCATGACCTCTTAATTGTAATTACTTTCCGTGTTTCCCTCAATTCGTTAAATTCTGCGAAGACTTTTTCGTAATGTTCCCTGGATTTCGCTGCCAATAAATGGAAAATTGCTTCTTGAGCTTCTTCAAAACAGCTATAGGAACACATATTTCCTGCATTTTTACCAGATTCAGATAGAGCTGTTTATTAAATAATTGACAATAAACAACGTACCATAGCAACCAGTAGGTATAATCAAACCTACCACGTTTCATTGAGTACTAGTAAGAAATATCAAGTCCTGTGAATATTTTTTTATTAAATTCCAATAAATCTGACTCCACAAATAGATTGTGATGTGATTATGGATAAAACGTTGTATTGCATTCGTGTTTTAATTGCCTTTTATCCACTTAAGAATATTAAATGCTCGAACTACATTCTTGCGTGAATAAAATGCTACTTGAAACAATTACCCAATAAATAAGTATTAACTGTCGCAGGTATCTTTTATATTATAGACCTTGTAAACTATGGAAGATAAGTTAGTCGATCTGATGTGTGCAAGCGAGATGAAGCTAGTGAAGGCAAAACCGATAAAACAAACACAATGAAGTTATGACCGAAGGACTTGTAAAAGGTCTACAGTTAAATACTATTGTGCAGTCGTGGGCAGCCATTGATTGCGTTAAAAGACGAAAAAGTGGGGGAAAAGATAGTTAGCAGAGGTTATGATCATTCCTACATGTTTGTATTTTGTACGCCTTTTTGATAATGAGCATTGATATGGCTTGACTTCATACATTTTTCCAAACGAGAAATGTGGACTACTTGAAAAGCTGGCCCAGAAAAGCTTACAGTAATCTTATGATATGAGAAAAGTAAATAATCATAATGATTTGTTTACAGCAAAGAATGACAAACTGCTACGTCTCCATACTGTTTAATTTTAACAAAATGTAATTGCCAACGAACGCGAATGAAGTAAAATTACTGTTTAAAACAAAATTGCTGGTCACGTGGCATGTAATCATTTATGAAGACTGCATAAGCGAGACGTAAGATATAACAACGAATCTACATCTACGAATGGATTAATATTGTTGTATATTCCATTTTTTTCGATCTCCATGTCGG
Source organism: Anoplophora glabripennis (assembly GCF_000390285.2). NCBI lineage: Eukaryota > Metazoa > Arthropoda > Insecta > Coleoptera > Cerambycidae > Anoplophora > Anoplophora glabripennis. The sequence continues at coordinate 3,056 of NW_019418618.1, read as the reverse complement.
TTACCGAACCCGCCTCGCCTAGTCCACCTGGGGGACGTCCTCAGAGAACGGACCCGTCCCGAAATAGACCGCACCCGCTGGCCGGGTGTAATTAAGACAACGGCACGGATTCCGTAGCGGCATTATCGCCCTGCACTCGCCGCCGGCCGAGAATTCCTAATTGGGATAATTAGGGGAAACAGTACGGCCCCGTGTGACCGTTGTGGGGCATCGCGGTACTCGGAACTGCTTAATTTCCATCGGAGGGAGCCCGGCGGTGGGGTTGTTGTGCATGGTGCTTTTCTACGGCGGCGATAATGGCCACCGAACTGATGCGCCTCTAATATTTTTAATGAGGGTTGTACATATATAGTTGTTTCTCTGTTTTTACTCCGAGAAAAGTATTTGTTTGTTTTCTTGAAATGTTTGGATCGAAATTCAGAGAGATTTATTATCGCAAATTTGCTTTCTGTAACTCTTCTTTATGAAAAGCGTTTTAATAATGAATGAAGTATATACCTTTAGTGTCTCTCTTGCTCTCTATATGGACATTTTTGTGATATAGATAAAACAAAAAGAAGTGAATAAGTACACTTTTTGTTATATTCCGAAAGTGTACAACATAAAATATACATGATTACACAATTACACTTCATATATCACAGCAGTACAACAGGATAAGGTCACTCTTGGTACATTCTCGTTGTACATTCTAAAAGTGTGAAAAAATACTTTTTATTATATTTATTTGTGTATAACACAAAATATGTATTACTAAACATTTGTTACGTTCCAAAATAGTCAAACAGTAATTATGCATTGTACACTTTTAGTGTGCATTCCAAAAGTGTACAATAGAAAATATTGCGAAAGCATGTTTTTTATTATTTATTCCAATTGTCAACAGAAAAAATGTGAGAGTACACAGTTTGTTATATTCCAAAAGTGTACAACAGAAATTGGGCATGATATTGTTTTTAATGTGCACGCCAAAAGTGTTGCAAGAGGAAATATAATACGACATAGTATTTGTGTATCTTCTTTTATTGTACTTCCACATACGTACAGCAGAAAATGTACAAGGGTACAGTTTTTATTGTGCACTCCAAAAGTGTACAACAGGGTATAGTTCTCTTGTGCATTTCAAAAGTGTACAATATAAAATATGCTAGAGTACATACTTGTTATAATTCTAAAATCTAAGTCAAAAAATATGCCTGGTACACATGTTATTGTATATTCCAAAAGTGTAAAACGGTAAATATGCTAAGGTACACCTTTTTTGTGCATTCCAAAAGTGTAAAGTGTAATAAATCCTAAAAGTGTACAATAGAAAATACGCACAAGTATATCTTTTGTTATACATTTCAAAAACGTACAATAGAAAATATGCACGAGTACATCTTTTACATTCTACATACATTCTAAAAGTATACAACAGCAGAAACAGAAAATAAGCAGGAATACACGTTTTATTGCACTTTCCAAAAGTGTACAACAGAAAAATATGCTATGGCACAATTTTTTTGCACTGCTGCTGGTTTCATTGTTTTTCAGTCTGTCTTTTCCATACGTTTAAATAAGGAAACAAGTTCAACATGTTCTATTCTGACATCTACCCTTTTTCACCCTCACTTACACCCTTTTAAGTAGTATTATTTATTGTATTTTCCGACTACCAATCTAAACTTTAGAGAACCGGAAACGATTGCTCAGTAATTTTCCAGGCTTACTAAAATCCCCGCCAAACAAATAAATCATTGCCCTTATCCCCTCCCTCCACCGTCACCCTTTCCCCTCCCTCCAAATCGTGCTCAATTATCTGCCTAAGACCCGGTACAATGAACGAAAACTCAAAGCAAACAAATCCTGGCGGCCAGTCGGTAAGTCAGATTCGACTAACACGCGTACCGGCCCCTGGGACGTTTTAGGGACGATCCTCCCATCGACCGGTGCTCCCCTGTGTGTATGTGTGCGGCCCCCGAGGATTCCGGAAATGTTGCGTACTCGTGCCGCTAAATTATAAGATAAACAATGCCGCATAATGAACGGTTTTAGCGGTCCGGGACCTGGTTTCGAAGATTTCGAGGCGATAGCGCGGGTAGTACGTGATGCGACCGTGGTGGAATAAGAACAACCGCTTTATACAGAGTGTTCTCAGTTAAGACAGTTCTTCCGTAGTCCTCACGATATCAGTAATTCAGAAAAGTTGTAACNTATACAGAGTGTTCTCAGTTAAGACAGTTCTTCCGTAGTCCTCACGATATCAGTAATTCAGAAAAGTTGTAACAAATCATATTCGTTGCATTTTAAAATTATTATCGTTTATACGCAATGTCACGTTTCTTCTAGGTGTTTATCCAACTCAATTTTTTTCAAGTTTGAACTTGCCATTGCATTTGACAAAGAATTCAATAATACAATAATTTAGGTGTTGTTACTCATAATATACAGGGTCAGAAAGTACCGATGGTCCATCTGCCGTTACGTGAGAGCGATAAAGTAAGACATAGAAATACATGCGACAGAGAAGGATGGCTATAATGAAGACGTCTCATAGTCATCGCCCGTTTCGCCCTTCCACAAATAAGATCCACATCATATTTGTGGAAGGGCGGAAAGGGCGGTGACTATTAGACGCCTTCATTATAGCTATCTTTCTCTATCGCACGGATTTCTATGACTTACTTTATCGCTCTCACGTAACGGCAGATAGACCATCGGTACTTTCTGACCCTGTAAAAAAAAGGTTTATATAAAAGTTATACAGAATCAAGAAACCTAAACTACAAAATTAATTTGATACATGATGAGTAAAAACGGGACACGCCGAATATTACATTTTTTAAATGGAACGCATTGTATATTTTTACACATATGGATTTCCGAGAAAATTCTATTTATGGCAAAATAAACAGTTTATCATTTTAGTGCGGGGTTGCCAAGTTATGTAGAAAATTCTTCGAATTTGGAAAAAACAAAACCTCGAAGAAGTTGTATTAACTTTCGGCTACTAACACTTGGAACAAAATAATTAGACAGAGTTATAGGCAAATGTTAGACAAAGGCTCCTATAT
>NW_019418617.1:12015-12617 GCF_000390285.2 Anoplophora glabripennis | reverse complement strand
GATTGTACGCCGAGCGATTTCCTGCACGCATACTCCCATACCATTCAATGTTTGCACGAGTATATCGGCAGCTAATGGAGACAGAGACTAAATGTGATTGGATGCATATCGAGGTTCATATGAAATTTTAAAGTGTTAATCGTAGGTGGCTGGCATTCGTAATAAACAATCAATTTTATTCTGTGACAGTTGTCATTAACCATCATCTGGAGCTTATGGAGACAGGATCAGTAGTTGTAAAAAAATCACAATTTAAAGAAATCACAATTTAAACATTAACAATTAATAAGAAAATGTGAATATCAAAATAAGGTAACTTGGAAATTAATAACAAAATTAATGGTACTTCATGATTAAATAATTTAATTCTAAAAAGTTTGTTAAAATCACACTGGTCAGTTCCGTAAAACGTGTTCAAAGTGAGAACCGTTTTGTTCAACACAAGCCTGCAAACGTGACACGAAATTTTGACGTATTTTCGTGTGAATGTTGGGAATCTGTCTAATTTCTTCAGCCGCAGCAAGGATTCGTTCATGTAATTGTTCCCGGGATCTAATTGGTACGGCATAGACGCGATCCTTCATGGCCCCCCAGAAAAAAAA
>NW_019418617.1:0-9251 GCF_000390285.2 Anoplophora glabripennis | reverse complement strand
CCGGGTTTTCGGGCATGCCCTTCTCAACTAAAATAATGGCGTCCACGTACCACTTCCGGTTATACCGGATGTCGCCATCAACTTGCTTATTTTAAATGGAACACCCTATATATTATTACAATTTTGTATTCTACGTGTTGCTTTAAGTGGACTTTTACGAGGTTTCCCTATTCCTAAAATTAACCGTTTTCGAGATATTTAATTTTTTTCAAAAAAAAGGAGAGAAACAGTGACTAGCTTCAAACCATGTGTATCTTATAGTAAGAAAGATGAAGCAACAATATTTATAGTATATACCGGAAGTGGTACGTGGACGCCATTATTTTAGTTTTAGTTGAGAAGAGCATGCCCGCAAACCCGATATCCCACATTTTAAAAATTCAAATCGAAATGGTCTCTGAAATAATTGTAATGGGCCGTCACCGTGAGACACCCGTATAAATAAAATACATTAAATAAGATACAATTAGGTTAGGAAATCCTAACCTTAAGCTGTCCTCAAAGGAATTAAATCGAATAAATTCGGAGGTACCTGCAATTTTGTGCGTTTGTGTAAACATTCCGGAAGTAATGAAAATATATCGTCAGATGGTCACTTTGCAAGTTTAAATTTGTTTGAAGGGAATGGAAATCGTGCTCGATCAAAATCTGCTGAACAAATTAAAATGCTGGCACCTTTACCGGCCGGGTTATAAACGCTTTCTTTTAATTTCCTTTGAGCACGTTCCCCCCCTAAATACAATTCACTTATTACCAATGCGACCGGCGACTGTAATTGGAATCTATACAAGGAATTCAGGGGCGGTACATCGAGAAATATTTTTTCGTATAAAAGTCATTTCTGTTAGCGCACCCTGTAGAGTGTAACTTTAAATGAGGGAGAGGCAGCTTTTAGAGGTAATATACATGTTCCCCAAGAGTATTCTGAAGTAATTTTTATTTCAAATCAAATTAGATATATCGAGTGTCCCAAAATTCACGCAAGATTTGAATTTGGCTCCATTTGTGCGGCAAAGTGTTGCCAACGAAAAAAAGTTAGCGTGACACCTGACAGGTGAGGGTTATTAAAAATGGAGCACTACACGAAAGAACAACGCGTTTTCATTGAGCAATATTTAAAAAATAATGAAGGTTTGGCAGGTACAAGCAGTTTTCGTACAAAATATGGTCGGAATTCGAAATAGCTTAGAAAATTAGCTTAGAAATAGCTAGATCAATTAGTGATCTTAAACACTTAGTCCAACCAAATTACGCGTGGAGAGAAAAAAATTGTTACCTGGACTTATAATAAACCTGAAAAAAATAAATGCGGATCAGAAAAAATAAATGCGGATGATTTGGGGGGTTGAAAAGTTGTTAAAAATTGTATCATTTGGATTTCTGGCGAAAGTTGACGTCAAACAAAAAAGTATCCAATACAAAAGTTGTAGATCATGCAAAAATCTACAACTTTTGTAGGAGTCACTTTTTAAGATAACCTCAAAATTTCAGAGAAAAATGCGAAAAATAGTTTTTTTCTGGTCTTTTATTTCTCATTTCCGCAAAAATAATTTAATTTTGATGACACTTTGTGAAAGTGTAACTTTCTGTGTCTTAAATAACCACACATTTTTTTAGATAAAAAAAATCAAGAATTTTCCGAGATATTCATTTTTCCCGGTCTGAAACACTTTGTTTCAAAGAAAAATTCTACTTTGAAAAATCATCGTACAGAGTTCTGCCGGTGATCATTTTTTTTCATGTTGACATATACATTTCGGTGAAATAAAAAAATCTGTAATCACAGTTCAAAAACATGCTCAAAAATGCAAAAAAATAAAAAATTACTTGCAACAATGAATTTTTCAGGAATTGTTGATAATTTGTTTAAATCTAAAAAATTTGAAAACTGGTTACACCATTCAATTCTACGGAAAAAATACAAAAAAAACTGTGCCTCATTGTGCATCTTTTGAACAAAATCATCTTCAGCGATGAAGCTCATTTTCATCTTGATGGCTTTGTCGCATTTGAGGTTCAGATAATCCACGAGTGATTGTTAAGGAGCAAATGGATCCAAAACATGTGACTGGTGCGGATTTTAGACTGGAGGCATCATTGAACCATTTTTCTTCGAAAATGCGGCTGGTTAGGCAATAACAGTTAGTCGCGACATGATAATCCACTTTTTGTGCCCAAATTGCAAAACTTGAATGTGGACGAGATGTGGGTTCATCAAAACGGTGCCACATGCCATACATCCCGAGAAACAATTCAATTACTGCGCGAGTCATTTTCTGGTGGTGTAATTTCCCGTTTTTTCTGATCAGATCTTGAGATTTAACGCCGTTAGACCTTTTTCATTGCAGTTTTTTGAAATCTAAGATTTATGCTAACAAGCCCACTATCATCCACGCCTTGAAGGAGCTTTATATCAAAGCTGCATTTATGCAAAACGGCCATGGAAAATTTCGACAAAAGACTGCGTATCTGACAGCAAAGCTGTGAAGGCCATTTACCCGATATGCTATTCCATACATAACCCTACACTTTACGAATCAATAAAAAATGTACAATTTTTAATTACAAAACCTGAGTATTCTATCAAAATTATTTCTTGCGTGAAATTTTGAACACCCTTCGTTTTTCGAATCTCACGTGTCTACGCCGCCACTGGGCAGCGCCCGTACTCGGTTGTATGTGCGCGCTTATCAGTGTTGCCTGTCATGTTTTTAAACCAATTGCATGAAACTAACGAGGTGACAGAGAGGGAACTGCAATGGAAAACGACTTTGTAGGAACAGATTGCTTTTTTTATGACCTTGAGACAAGTCACCATATTTTTGTGGTCGAAACATCAAAAAATGTTATTGAAATGAAATGTTGAAGTGTTTTTTAATCAATTCAAATTTTTTATAAAAAGAATTTGTCTGTATTTTTTTTAAAGCATACTGTTTAGTTTGTGAATCTCAGTGTCAATGACCTCTGACATAGTCCCAGTTAGGGTGAACTACACTTCAATCCACTTGACACGATATGACAACAGGGCGCTAGCGAGTAAAAAACAAACGGCGAACCGAAAATGGCTGAATGTCACCGTTTTATTTAATCGCATATATTTTAGGTTTCTAAAGGTCAAAAGCCGCCTCCGCATAAATGCGACCCCCATTCAAAGTTGCACTCTCCGTATAGGGCGCGCGATATAAGTTTTACCTTTGACCATCAGTTGCGCCGTGTAGTTCGCCTTGGCAGCCGAGTTGCTGGCCACACAAGTGTAAGCGCCGCTATGCCTCGAAGACACCTCTTTAAATATTAACACACTGTAGAACTCAGCCGCCCGCTCCTCCACCTTTGGCAGTACAACAGAAAAACAGTTTCATTATTTTCGTTTGCCACACTCGGCGCGAAGTTCTGTTTCTCCGCTACAAAGCGATTCGAGAAACAATAAAAGTGAATAAGTGACTCGGGAGTGCAGCTCGTTTGACTGTTAAATTTAATTGGTAGTCGAAGAATAGGAGCAGATATGTGGGGATATTAGTATACACTGAGAAAAACGTTGACGCAAAGCGCAAAATTTAACGCAACGCTCGTATGGCCCTTTTGAGTCTGATAGTGATCTTCCAACAAGAATATTCTATTACTCAGTACTGCACACTTCAGCTTAAAGTGTAAATTTATTAATATGATAAATAGCAATTTATTTGTTATGGCATTCGCCTACTTTATTTTCGCAATTACCCCTTTAGTGAACGATGACGCATCTAATTTTTTTAATAGAAAAGTATCGGTTTTATCGAAAAATTTCAGAAGAGCCTGAAGACTTGTTATTAACGCAAACAAAATAAAATTAATCAGTTTACATCAAACATTAACGCCAATGTCATGTGTACCTGCCTGCAGATGGCGCAGCGACTCTTACCGAATAGTTTCACTTTTCTCAGTGTATCCTCGACGCTGACGTGTTTTGGGGATTTGGCGTTCGAGGCCCGTATAGGCAGAGCCGCGCCCGCCCCTATTGTACATTTTTCAGCGGGAGCTATCACGAACATAACCAATTTTAATACAATTTGTGTATCGTCAATACCTGAAGCGAGGCCGGAATGGATTCACCGTCTTTGTGCCATGCAAAATGTATCGGCAGGTCACCGGAAGTAACGGAGCAAGTGACTTGGGCTCTTTTGCCCTCCTGCAGGCTGGTTGAGAAGGAGAACGGTTCGATTATCGGGGGGCTGTGCACGATGAGTTGGATTTCCCTCCTCGCCGTTTCCCCCTCCCGGCTCGTCACATAGCAAGCGTAAAAACCGGAGTCTGTCGTGGGGTCTAGGCGGGATATCGTCAGGGATCCACCTGGTCGTAAAAAATTATGTTAGTTACTCCGTTTGTTTTTTTATTTATTTATTTGCCAAGCTTCCCCCTCGCCTAGTTTACTATTTTCACCATTCAAACGAGTAATATAAGAAAGTGTATTAAATTTAGTTGGAAACTGGGTTGAAAAACTGAAAATCCGTTGTACAGTAGCGTATTAACTGTAAACAAGGATAGAGTAGATTATTTATGTACATACCTTCATCCAACCGGTGTCTGAGATCCTGAAGGACCTCTTGGCCATGTCTCTCCCACCTGACAGAATCTATGGGGTATCCCGAATAGGGGCAGTGAATAGTAACATCCGCCGTAGCTACCGCCTTCACGGGACCTATGGATCTGATGAACGGCGGACCTATGACGTTTTGAAAATAGTAAAGACCATCTTAAATGTTATTTGATATTTAATATCGTTATATACAGTGTGTCGACAGTATTATTTGAGTATAGATCAACGTATCAAAGAAAAAGTTCTACACAACATTGGTCCGAAACATTTTCGACAAAAAACAGTTTATATTGAACTTTGCGAGGTCCAAAATCAAAGCTTATAAAATAAATTAACTTCAGTATGAATGATATTTAATTGTGACCCATTTCCTGTTGTTTTTGTTGTTTCCCTAACTGTGCTCTATCCGCAAATTGGGAGTAGTTGAGATATTAAATTGTTATTACCATTTTTCAGGTGTTAATCTAAAACCACAGACAATATGGCTTCGCTCCAGACCGCTACTAGAATAGGACAGCAGTTTTAAATTTCTGAATTGCCGGTAGAGTACACCAGCAGCAGAATTTTAGGAAGAATCAAATTCAGCGGCCCTCATTCCTACGCGTATCCTAGCAGCATATAAACAATAGTTTGGCAATGTTGTCACACGCACTTAGGATTTATTTTGTACACTTTTTTATCAATGCTCGTTTTTTGCGTTACTGTATTTATTTAAATGTATGATGTAGGTATCGAAAAAAATGTTTTAAAGAATCAACGAATACCTATGTAGTTTCAGATGATATTCTGCAGCGGTAGGTAATCATAATTTCGTTAATACTACTATTTTCATTTTTTGGTATTGAAATACTGCAGAAAGTATATTTACAAATAAACAAAATTCATAATGATACTTTAAACAGCTGCTTATAATATAATTTTTTAAATATTTTTGATGATGATAAATTTATTTAATATACAAAGTGGGTTATTAGTACGTTGCGGAATGTAGGTGCAGTTTTTTTTTTGTATTTTGACACCCACTTATAGGTTTAATAATAATTAAAGAAAAAAACTTTAAATACAAATGTACGGCTTTTCCTTTATTTCTTTTGGCATTATTAAAATTTGCTTAATTAAATAACATTAAAATACCTATCAATTGTTACACATTTTCCACATGCAAGTTATTATGATAATACCGTTAAAAATATTTTTTAATTTACTATTTATTTCGATAAAAACAAATTCAGAATTATCAAACATTTCGTCCTGTATTTTTTCTTTCAATAATTTTAAGGTCTTTAGTAACATATTTTGTTGAAGTGTCCCCACAGAAATATATTTAAAGGACTGAGATCGGGGCTGTTTTCTGACCACCTAAGGTTTCTAATGATATTACTTTTAGTGTTCGTTGACGGGATTCTTCCTCCAAAGTAAATTTGCCCATATTCCTGAAGAACTTTCGCACATTATAGTTATTTGAATAATACAGTTTGTTTTATTCTGATAATGATAAATCCCATGTATTTTTAAAGGAAGCTTCGTTTCTGTCATTTTTGTCTGATTGTGTGCCAGAGAGATAGCTATAATATGCGATAGAGATAGATAGATTTTGTCGTCATAGAGGGCTTCTCTATCTCTCTCTCTCTCTCTGCTGTCTTCAGGAGTTTCTGGGGCTTCCCGAGCATCTTCAGGAAAGCGCGCGGTCTGAAGCGATAAGCTATATTGTCTGTGCTAAAACTATGCAGCTCTTATGAAGAACGATGGTGTATTAGATACTGAGAGTTTTATTCCTCGCCGTAAACGAGGACTACAATTTTTTGAACTTTCTAATGACTATGCGTTAATTTTGTTTTCCACTGCATTTATTATTATATTTAACGAAATATTTACTCGTTAACAATAATAACCGCACTAACAAAAAAAAAGTTAGGCTTCTTTTTAAATATCTACCTTTGAAATGAATGTATTTCAGACCTATGTCGCATAAGACTGTATTGATTTTGCGGTGTTGTATATACTAAGAAAAACGTTTGGTTATAACAAAATTTAACATTTATTCGAGCACATATTAATTATAATTACATTAATTGCAATTCTAGCAGCGAATTTAATGTAAACTTTCTCAATCTACAATTTTGTTTTGAATAATTTGTTTATACTAAACAAATTTATTAACCATTAAAAAGTGCAGTGTATCAAAAAATGTATTAATCTACATTGACACTGTAGCAAATATATTTAAATAATGTATATTAACGGCTAATAAATATTGCTATTACCCGTAACCCTACGTTTGGTTGCAACAAATAAACCATTTATTTGTTTCAACAAAATCGGTAAAATAAAATGTTTTTATTGTTTATTAAATAAACCAAATAATTTTCTTAGTATGAAATATTCAATTAAAAAACAGTTGTTAATATGACTTTGCCCGAGACCTAGATAGTGTTTCTATGTGTTCTGAGCGTTCTCTTCCTGGCGGGGAATTAAGAAGAACGGCTGAGATTTCACTTTAATTTACAGATTTATATCTGGGACGGTTCTGTTTTAATTCGAGGAGACCTCGTATATAAGACTTAAATGTATTAAATGCGCACTCTTGAAGCAGCAATGAATAAAACATACCGTATATATTGAGTCTAGCGGAGTGCTCTGTTGATCCTAGGGAATTTAGTGCCCGACAGCTGTACAGTCCGCCGTCTTCTACACGTACGTTGGTGATGTTCAAATGACTAATCACATCCCCAGCCTGATCAACGTATTGACTTATTGCGTATCTGGAAAATTTAAATTCAGACTTAATGGCTGCTCTTCCTGTAATTGTATTAGGCATTCTGCCCCGTGGATTTATGGCGCTATTCGAGAAACCGTAAACTATTACGGCCTCGCTAATATTTACATGAGGCAAACGAACAACGGACGTCGGTATCTTTCATTGTTAGCGGGCTATAAAAAAAAAACCGGAATTAATTATTTTTTCTCTAAGCTTCCTTGTTCCATTCCTCGGAAAAGATTAAAAATGACATTTTACTGGTTTTCAGGATATTTCCGACTCCGGGAAGGTATGAATAAAATAGAGCCCCCGGGCCAGATTTTTAATTTAGGCATACAAATAATTAAAAATGATTTCCTTCTTTCATACTCCTTCGGCATCCTGGTCGTCGAGATACTTATGGAACTGATAATTGCGATTCGTATTATTTATATAATTGGACTACTTACGGATCACGAGTTTCAAGAAATTCTACAGGGCGATCCGCCACAGGTAGTACCCTATTTTCTACGTTATCTTTAGACGAAGGAAAAAATGTAATCAAAGTTGCAGGAAGACACTTTGGCATCGCGTTTCAGAGGTTTCGCTAACATGAGATTTTTAAATAGCTTACGACTACAGTCTATCTCTAATAATAATGGAGATGCGGCCAAAATAATGTATCACGAATTTGTTATCACCTATATCTCCCGTACTATTAGGGATAAAATCATCATTGTAATAAAAAGATGTATATACAGGGTGATTCATTAACAATGGGAAAGTCGAAAGCTGAAGATACTACACGTGAAATGGTGACCATTGGCGCAAACATGCCTTATCCGAAAGTTGATAGTTTCGGAAATACAGGGTGTTGAAAGTTAAAATTTTAAATCGTTTTTTTGCGATTATTCTGAAAATATGTAGGTTAGGAACTTGAAAATTTGTGAAACTATATTTTTTTAGGCGACGAATAAGATGCGTGTTGTAATTTCAGCATTGCTCATAGAGGGCGCCACTTACGACCAATTTTACAGAACATTTAGTTAATAACTTTTTGCCCTGTATAGCTAACATGAAACTTGATTCAAAACCTGAAAGAGCAATCATTTTTCCATTAATTATGTACTCTTGTTTCATTTCGGTATCTCGATCCGTTTTCCAGAAAAATCGATTTAATGAACACTATGTTTTGATAATATGAGAAATTAAAAGCGAAACAAACCAAGTGTTTCTTCCTGTTTTTACAACAATTAACAATAAAACAAATAAATTACGTAATTATGATTTAAATTAATTGTTCGAAGAATCCAACGTTGACACTGAGAGATCATCAAGTTTGAAACAACATATTGGGATTGCGTCTGACTTCGTTGGCAGCGATTTGTATTCTTTGCCACAACTCTTCACACGAGCCAATAGATTCTTTGTAAACTATATCTTTCATCCGAGACCAAATAGAAAAATCAAGAGGATTGAAGTCCGGACTTCTGGATGGCCAAGCAAATATGCTTACATGGAAAAACTGCATCTAAATGCACGCACTGGCCAAGAAAAATGCGGTGGAGCTCCGTCGTGCATGGACCACATGTCTCTTCTTAAATAAAGTGGAACTTCTTCAAGCCGTGGAAGCATTTTCACTTGGCCACCCAGAAGTCCGGACTTCAATCCTCTTCATTGTTTCTATTTGGAAGAATCTATTGGTTCGTGTGAAGAGTTGTGGCAAAGAATACAAATCGCTGCCAACGAAGTCAAACGCAATCCCAATATGTTGTTTCAAACTCGAAGATCTCTCAGAAAACGTTGTGTAAAGTGTGTAAATATCAACGGTGGATTCTTCGAAGACTGACTTTAAATCATTATTACGAATTTCATTTGTTTTATTGTTAATTGTTATGATAACACGACGAAACACTTGGTTTGTTTCGCTTTTAATTTCTC
>NW_019418616.1:8727-12938 GCF_000390285.2 Anoplophora glabripennis | reverse complement strand
AGTTTCTACGAACTAAATACTGTCTTGTTTCACTAAAACACAAATTCCTCATCATAATACAAATGTTTTATTGCTTCACTATAAATTAAAACGATATCCATCAACTCTGAGTTGCTATACACGCAAGCCATTTTTGACACCAACTACTAAAAACTATTGTAAACACTATCGCAACAACGATTGTAAAATCGGATTTCAGTATTCGGAGTCGTTGAGGCCACGTGGTTCTCCACGCGTATTGTGAATGACGTTAGAGACTACAGTTGTCCAGCTATGTAATGGTTGAATGTACTACAACTTCTATAATTTTTTCTCGGAAACTATAAGAATTTTACAAAAAATTTTTTTACGATATTGATTCCATTTCTCATGCCGCATCTATTCCCAAATTTTTTTGGATAAGTTGCGAATCACCCTGTATACTCGGCACTTGCTCCTAATGGATCATCTTCATCATTGGACATTTTATATTTGATCATATTTCCAATTAACCAAATGCATAACTATAACAAACATGTATTAAATGTATCAGAATCATTATCAAATTGGTGATGTTGGTATTGACTTGAACTGAATCTCGCAATCTACACTGACCTGAATCCTGTTCATTTCAAATTAAGGTAGTAAATTTCTTGACGAAATTATCACATACCATGAAACATTGGTCTCGGACAAAAATGAGTGAAATGATATCAAAACATCAGACACTCTTTAGCCAAAAACTTATTATTATCGTTTTCAGGGATACGAAATGTAGGTATCGTTTTGTTAACTTTAGGACTCCCAGGAAAACAGCATATGCAGGTGTTACTTTTAAACCTGTGATTCCAAATTATATCAAGGTTTTGGAAATCATAAACGAACATTATTTCTTCGGATGTGAGAAATGCATTGTGGTTCGAGGACATTTCGAACATTTGTTGTGATACTTTTTCTTTTGTTCTCTATTGTTATTTGTTGTTTCTACTTGTTTGTCAATATTAAATATTTTATTCTGTATTACTTTGTTTGAAAAACTTAACCATTTCACATGTAATGAATCCATAACAAGCCATTTTTCTCAAAAACCAAGCATTTCATTTAAAAATAGTAAGAGACCTTTTTGCTGTAGAATAAACCACAATGTAAAAAAATATATTCATTTTGACAAATTATATTAAAAATATGGGTAATGAGAGCCCCTTACGGACGCCTATAATTGATCCTTTTTTTTCATTTTCAGCTTTTCATTTGCACACTTCATACTAAATATAAAACAAATGGCTATCATAGTTTAAAAACAAAAAAATAAAAACCAAAAAAAATGTTTTTTCAAGGGTTTATGTCTCTAAAAGGAAGCCTTTGGAAGAAAAAGTGTATACTTCCAAATTACATTATTTTGACGAGATGAATCGATGGTTAAAGTCCTAATCATAAAAAATGAATCACCCTGTATATTGTGGTCTCATAACTGGGCACACCCTATATTATGACATCACAGTGTGGGAGAAAATAGGTTTGTCCTATTACTGCACCAATTTCCTTTACAGTACTTGTGCTTTTCTTCCTATTTGTTTGTATCTCATTCAAGTATAAAATCATTGACCTAATTTCACGGTAAAACTGAGAAACTAAGAAGATTCCAACTCACCTCGAAAAAGGATTTCTTCAAACGAAATTGAAACATCCTTCAAATATCCACCTGCTGTCCGATAGTGACGACATCCTTATTTTTTATGTGGACGAACACAAAAAACGCAGCCAGCTGGTATGTGGGTGACATTGTGATCAATTATCTTCGCTTTTTATTGACACTCATGCTTGACCCCGCCGTCCCAAAATAGCTGGAAAAGGTGTGTTGATATAAAATATACCCGAGAGGAAATTTTCTCGGTACAGACGCAAATGCAATAATATTTATTTACACATCTCATTCTCACGGTTCATATTGATACAGTGTGTTTTCCTTCAATTAAAATGTCAACAAAAAACCTTTATAGCAACATTGTCAATACGACCTGTGGCCGGTGTGGGTAGTTAAGTGCTGTTACGGTGCGATCAGATTTATTGCTAGTCGCATATTATTTACGTCAATCATTATTTCACGCATGGGAATGTATATCCGTTACATCTTCATCCGGAATTCAAAATAAATATGATAATGATATTTTATTTTTCAAATACCTACGTTTTCGTTATGTAATTTTTTTCATTATATGTTGGATGTTTGTATAATAACTGGTTAAAGAATAAATTTTGTCAGCACAACAGTTTTATCGACTTAAAATATTTACATATTTATATTTAAACCAATTAGAGAATGGAACGAAGGTGCAATGTATATAAAAGTCAACAAATTTATGTTAAAGTATACCTGCGCCACTACAAAATTTATTTTTAATAGTGGAAATCGTACAATCAAATCTATCTAGGTCACCCTGCAGAGAATAATGATTTTCATACATAACATGGAGAAACGGGCGACTTAACAAATTTGTTTGAGAAACTTCTGAGTAAAATGAAGCTGTNTGTTTTGAAACTCCGTCAGGAAACTCCGGGAGGTGATTCTATGGATTAAAATAATAGCAGTATGTAATGAAAATTTTTTTCGAATTGTCAATTGTTTGCAAGTTACAGCTTGTCGAAGTTCATTTTTTTTAATTTTTTTATTTAAATAACTTATTTAATTCATGTTCGATTAGTCTCTCATTTGGCACACCCACTAGGTAGATGAAGCTCTATTGGACCAGTCAGAGAAAAGTTTCATTATGCGCCGCTAGAGGGTACTTTACCTAGAACTCAAAATTTGTTTGGTTCTTAACTTTTTTCTCTTGCTAGACCTCACAGAAATTTAAACATTATTGAAAAGAGAAACAATATCAGAAAAAAATATGTATTCTTTGTTCAAGCCGATAAATGTAACCGTTTACCAGGAAATCGCTATTAATGTGTTATTAAACTTCAAATTTTTGATCATTCTTTCTGTAATTATGTACAGGGTGTCCCGAAATTAATGCAACAAAACTTGGTTATAGATTCTTAAGACAAATTTAGGGGACCCGTATTTTTTATTTTTGCTAATAAAATGATAAAAAACTAAAAATATCGTTTTTTATTAACTTCTGTATAGGATTTATATGTTGTTTAACTTATGTGTTATGACAGCAGAAATGGTTCTACAGTTCAGAGTATAATTTGTGCGAATGTATGTAGACATGTTGTATAATTTTATGTTCTGTGTGATTTTTGTTAAAATTGTTTTAACTGTTTTAGGATTTATACATTGTACCTTTTTTTAATAATAATATCAACTGTTTTACAGTTCAAATTTAAACTGAAAATTGACCACATTTGTACGAATGTAGGTATGTAAACAGTGGTCAAATATCTATCTATTTATCTATCTATCTATCTATCTATTTTTTAATAATAATATCAACTGTTTTACAGTTCAAATTTAAACTGAAAATTGACCACATTTGTACGAATGTAGGTATGTAAACAGTGGTCAAATATCTATCTATCTATCTATCTATCTATCTATCTATCTATTAACCTCGGCCATATTATTTTTTATCTCTTATTTCTTTATCATTTGTAATTTTATCAGACAAAGAGATTACCGAAAGTATATATTATATGTGTTTATATGTATTATAATTAAAAGAAATAGATTTATGTGTGCAGAAAATAAAATAAACTTTATTTACAAATTTCAACAAAATTTGTTATTTGTTTTTATTTGCATGTTATTTTCCGTGCTTTTTATTTGTCACAATCAGTGATTTAAAAAAAAAATAATTTTTTTTTCAAACCGTCAGATTAAGAAAACCCCTCCAAATAATCGTCAGATTATGGATCAGCACGACCAGGGCATCAAGCTGAACCATCTATATGAAAATCTGACGCGCTCGAGTATTTCAAAATGGCGATTTTTTTTGGATTTTCAAAAAGCTGCCACGAGTTTGCGTCACATCCGAATCGTCAGTCTTTTGAATGGGAGCTTCGTTCGGGTTCACTTAACATCCCCTCTGAATATCTGACGCGCTAGAGTAAATTTTTTTTCCCCATTTTTAACCTTTCCGTACGGCCGCCCCCACCATCCAAATCGGCAGATTAACATATCTCCATCATCGGAGACACGTAGAGCATATACACTATCAATATCTGACGTGCCCGAGTATTTCCATGTGACTGTTTTTTTTTACATTTTTGAAAGCCTGTAGACGCTT